>NC_143012.1:232653397-232926621 GCF_055824585.1 Amblyomma mixtum | reverse complement strand
TGAACATAGAAAAAAAATAAGAACGAGGAGAAAATAAGAGGCGACAAAGACACAGACTGCTGTTCAGATATCACATGGCGGCTCTAAGAAAATGCTTCAATTAAGCTGTCGAATATAGCTTAGCAAGAAATTTTGCTGCCTCACCCGTATAGTCGTCTGTCAGCGAAAAAGACGTGGCAGGTTTGTGTATGTGTTGCTTGTGCGTGTTTTTATGAAGTCTGGTCAACTACCTTCATTCTATTTCAAACTCTGCTCTCAAAACGGAGAGCGGAGACCCAAACTAACAACTCACCAACCGAACACCTCCTTCCAGGATCCTCTCCTTCATCAGAAGCGCATGCAGGAACTCTGCGAATAATATAAAGCGAAATCAAATCCAATGACTAAATGGGAAGTCGAAGTGTGTAAAAGTGAAATGCCTAACCAATACTGCAAAGCCCATCGCCCGGGTGACATCGGGTAATCACCTTCGAAATTTATTTACTGCGAAATCTAAGTAAAAAACTTCGTGCACTGCGGCTTAACGTTTATCACAAGTGGCCCGCGGCCGCAACGGCCGCCGTTTGTTCCTGTGCAGCATACCTTTTTTGGCCTGTGATCGCCTGTTGTGTAATGAACGTTGTTTCAATGCATGCCAGGCCTTTAAGGGCAGACGAATGGTTGTAAAGTTTCTTTTCAATTAATATAGGCCCGCATGAGGATGTAGCTAGCTTGAGAACGCCTGTTTACTCTCGCTTTCGTTCCGAAAGTAATAATTTGGCTGTTTTAATTGATCGTATTCTCTTCATTACTCAACGGCGAAGTTGGCGCCGCGCACTGAAATTCATGGACTGTTGTCGCTCACAATCACACCTACACCGGCATCCCCTTCCGGTATTTTGCCGATTGAGTCCAGCCGGGATGGATGGCTCCTTAAAGGAATTAGAGTTGAAATACCGGCAAAATTTATGTGTGCAAGATGTCGAACAAGGAAATTGGTGCGGCGACAATAGCTGCCTTCCTCCACTCACTCACTCACTCACACTCACGCTCACTCACTCACTCACGCTCACTCACTCACTCACGCTCACTCACTCACTCACTCACTCACTCACTCACCCACTCACTCTCACTCACTCACTCACACTCACTCACTCACGCTCACTCACTCACTCACACTCACGCTCACTCACTCACTCACTCACTCACACTCACTCACACTCACTCACACTCACTCACTCACTCACTCACTCACTCACTCACTCACTCACACTCACTCACTCACTCACTTCACTCACACTCACTCACTCACACAATGATTTATTCGTTGCCTGTTATTCAGTGCCACCCGGACAAGCAATGCATGCAGCGACCAATGTCGATGAAGCAGCGCTGTGGAGAAAGACGCCAATAAATTCCGACATACCCCACCCTCCTGTCAGCTTGCTAAAGCCCGGACGCCAGCCTAGTTAGCTAAAAGGTTCCCTCGAGTTCATTCGCAGAGTGCACGTGCCTGAACGAAAGATTTCGCCCCGTTTCAAGCTCGATGCACAACCACTACGCGTAACGAGACGACCCACTTCAATCTGTCTCTTTCGCCATGCACTAAATTTAGAGTATTGGGTGCGTTGCAGGACTGCTGGGATCTTAGTCACTGTGATTAGACATTTGCCACTCAATGTGTACATCTAAACTTTCGGCTCGCTAACAGCCGCTGTAGCAAGAGTAGTTTTTTCCATCTTTTGGAACTGTTTCACTCAGTGTATATGCAGAAATCGCCTACCTGTTGCTCGAAATACTCAGCTGCACCTTTGTATACAGCATGCAGACGTTTTTTCTGTACGTCTGTAAAGTAATAAAAACTGTTTCTTCTTTTATGACATAGCACTGCGACATAACGCAACTGTCCAGCAAGCTCTAGAAATAGGCACCTGAATACCGGCCTCCCGTAAACATCTTCTGTTCATCGAAAATTGACAAGACTCGGTGACTGCATATAGCATGAGCGTCAACGGACCCAGGGTGCATTATTCTGTATCACGTCTTCTCTATAACGTCTTCTGCATGAAAATCAAAGGGGTTGAAAGGCGGGAAGCACGAAACGACAACAGCACGGTGGAATGTCTTTTTCTATCGCAGTGTTGCGATGACTGACTCCTAAGCTGTGCAATAAAAAATCTTTGTTATAATTCGCTCTTCGTGCCAGTCCAGAACAATAAATAATGAAAGCACTCGTCATTGCTCCGCTGGTGGCCCCACTGCTGATTTGTCTTCTAGGGGCGGTGCTCATCTCTGACAAAAAATATTTGTGCTGACGCTCCATGACATATCCACCACCTGAAAACTGCAAGATCCTATTCAGGCATGCACATTGTTTAGAGTAGTGTCCAAATGTTCCCAATACAACCATATTGCTAGGTGGCGCAAACAACACGCTAGGTAAGCGACCAAAGCTCTTCCACGTTTTCCATGAAACCGGCACTCAGTTTCACTTGAAGCACAGAATAACGCCTTGCTGTGGCCTCCTGTTGCATTCAGTCCGATCGGTAAGCCAATAGAGGACAGTTGTGCTAACTATGGAGAAAACAATTCAGGAATAGCTGTATCAGGAATACGTACGAAGGAAGCCAGTAGCCATAGTTATACACAAAAAATACGACACGAATAATTTCTCACGAAACAAAATCCCAAATAATCAAAATTTCCCCATACACTTTTATTTGTTTCAAGAATGGATGGTTTTATTGATATGGAAGGAATCCCTCAATTCTCTAGCCTGTCCGCACTATAGCTTATACAGTGCTCAGTACTTTGTCTTTATGCGTTAGGAATCATAAAAGCATTCTAGCGCGGCTTTTGCCGTCACCATTTGATCCCGTTGAAGGTGGAAACTGGCCTGTTACTTCACGTTCTGCTTCCACCTCTATGTTGTGGAATGGGCTTGTAAACACTTTAAGATTATGCTACACGCTACATCTATACACTCTAAAGTTGAAAGTTGTAAAACCGCCACCTAATCACAGCTGGTATAGCGCAGTACGCGGTGTGCCGTGTTCGTGGGTTCGGATCCAACCGGCGTCGAGTGTTTCTTCTGCTTTCGAACAAATTTTCTCTCAGGTAAAACATTTTACGCTCTCATAGCCGTTTAGAAACATCACAAATGATTAAAATAGAGTATATATTTATGTACTCAAAAGCCCCAAAAGCAGACGAGGGTTGGAAAATTAGGCCGTCGTTACGACATACAAATGAAGCAATTAGGCGCTAGTCATACAAGATTGGTGCTGTCCTAGATATGCAAAAAAAAATAAATACTTTATTTTCATAGTTTTTTCTGCTGTTTAAGGTGATAAGGAGAGCACATGCTTTACGCGTCATTCACGACATGAACGAGTAAAGAGCATCTTCGCACTGCTGATGGTGCCACACTGAGTGAGCGTCTGAGCTGGAATTTAAAGTACTTATACAGAAAGACAAGGCAGAAAAATTTGTGCGTGGACGCCTGGCAGCATCATGAAGGGGGTTAGGAAGGGCATAAAGGTGCTAATATCTTAAAAATTGTACAGTGCTTTTTCTACATATCGCCAAAGTAATATTACTGGGTGTGGAAAGAATTACCGGGCGTGGGAAGCCGACTCTCTAAAGGCTGCTTGGGAAATTTTCGATCAATTTCAAAAAGATAGCAGTTTCATTTGTTGCCGTAGCCTTCGCGTGACGGCTAAAGATACTCAAAGCTTTTGTAACTTGAAAGTGATGTCTGTCCAAAAACCCACATCACCAAGCGTAATTTTTGAAGACTTGGCATAAATATGCAGGAATATAAGAATGCAAACAAAATTCTATTCATTTCGATTACATGCCTAGAATTTCTACTTTGTAAGCGAAATCTTCAGAACGGTTATTCCTTACGACATTGTGATTTTGAAATTATGGCAAGAAAAATAATGCTGAAAATTTACTGTCATGGCAATAATTCTGCGGCCCGCTATTGCGTCCTGTAATGTTCAGAAATCGCACAAACTCTTTAGCCCGACCAATCTACTAATTACAGAATAAAAACCTTCAAATGACTCAAGACTCATGATATTCTTGATTTTTGTCGTTAGCTGACTTTTCGCCGTTTTCAACGTCAATGAAAAACACGGAAGAATGAGAAATGCGTGTATCGCTGTGAGGCTGATCTCTAAGCGCTTTATGGCTTCCTGGATTTCAATGTCGTCGCTATGAGAGGGAGGTCCAGGGTTCTCTTCAACATCGCCGGACAGCAATAACATAAGCTGGCATAGCAAATCAAAGGCAAACGTGGTACAGCAAATGTGGAGAAGACTAACAAAAACATGGTTGAAGTCGTAGGGGCACGACACCGCAACATGGAACCTATCATCACTCCAAAGATCCTTCGATCTTTGACCGTCGCGATCATCCCTTTAAAGTTAGACGTTTCACGTGCAGAACATTTATCTATGCGCATTCATTCTTACCACGCACAATATCTGACTGGAACACTCTGCCTTCACATATCGCAACCACCACTGATCCTGATTAAATATTTTAAACTTATATCTTCAATAACTACTGCTTAACTCTTCGCATACATTGTTATTTTATTTGTTCATGGCTTCCTTTTTTTGCAGGGTTTGTTACTAAAAAGATTCATTGTATTAGTGTTCTGTTTGTATAATTTTAATACTGCAGTAATCCTCGTTCTTTGCCGCGCTGCCATTCTTTTGATTCTTTTGCTTACTTATGTCATGCAAAGTGTCTTATTTGTGCTTTTGTTGTTTGTTTTATATTTGTGGTTTTGTTTTATTCTGTTCAATTGCCCGTGCCCCCCCCCCCCCCTATGTAATACCCTCTCGAGGGCCTTTAGGGGTATTCTGTATAAATATAAAAATAAATTCTTCACAAAATGCCAGGTAACGAACCTGGAAAGTTAGCAGGTTGGTGAGCATCCTGTGACTGGCGGTGTCATGCCCCAAGTAGCTGGCGAGTTGCCGACGGTTAAGTAGCCAGCGATCAGGTCCCGTGACAGATAACGTCGGTGACTGCCATGGTTGCCGGGCAAAGAGCCGGAAATGCACTGGGGGTGGTTGATGACTGGTTGTGTCCACTCGAGGCGGGGAATGTCTGGTTGAAGGGGCGTTCGCTTTTTGTGAGCAGAAAAATCCGGTAGGTGGTTTGTGGAAGGCCGAAGCGAGGACACTTTCCGGGATTCAGAACGTCAGGACCTGGAAAGTTAGCAGGTTGGTGAGCATCCTGTGACTGGCGGTGCCATGCCTCTTCGAGTAAAAAAATGTGGGGAATCCTGTTAGCCCTTTGAAGCTCACTTATCTCTCTTTTATATTCGCAACCCGTGGCTGTTAACCCCTTAGTTACGCTGTGTGTAAATTTGTGCAGTGCTTGAATCTAATAATTTCTTGCATTTGCTTGGGGGAAAGTATCTTTGTTCAATAAACTAACTGTTATGAAGCCTTCCTCACGCTGCAGCATTAGGAACACGTGATTAGTTTTCTCATTAAGCACAACCCTTTATTTCTGGCAACACTGTCTCGCAAACCTAGCACAATACTCTTAGAAAATTCTCGGTGGTCACCACGCCTTTCGGTGGCACGGAACGGTAGCCCTCTATATTGCTGCTAACGCCTCGGTGTGGCAATGGGCTCCAATCGATTAAGGTGGTGGTCACCTAAAAGTTGAAAACGCAAAAGCAGGCAGTTGTTCTGAAACCGTGACCTCGGGTCATTCGTTTGTTTCCTGCACTCCCAAGAACCCAAGAAGTAAGGGCAGGTGCATACAAACTGAATTTATTGTGTCCTAAAGGTCGCGAGCCGAGCAGAATATGCGACTGCATAAGCAGGAACTAAAACTCCTAGGTGCTTTATCCAGAAAGACAGTGGTGTTTAATTTTTGTTATTCGTTCCCCTTATGCCGCACAACAGCGCAAGACATCAAGACCAGCAAGCAGAACGAGACTGTGTGGAAACTATACTAAGATCGCGGCTCTGTGAAGCGTCTTAGTTGTTGACTCCTCATTTGCGGAAAAGCAACAGGACAAGGACCGTGCAAACACGTCCACATCTGCGCTTCCTATTTCCCAAGAGACCGCAGTAAGGTTGGATGTGCGGTGGCTGACGCTACGGAACGCCTTGCGCTCCTCCCTCGCTCCCCATCTCACTTCCTCCACGCTCATTACGCATGTTTGCGTAACGGTGGAAAAGCTCGCTAGAAGCATAAAAAGGAACAAAGAAGGAGTAAACAACATGAAGAGCATGTTTGAACTACGGCGAGGAGTTCGTTTAAGTGCGGTGAAACAACACACACTAAACCAAATTTGCGCTGGTCCGAAAGGGGCGTCCTCTATTTTTGGGTGTTATGCTAAACGCTAGTCGGAGCCTTTGAAAGAAGGAGGCAAAAACATGGGGGGGGGGGGGGGGGGGAGGGGGTGATTCTTGCAAAACTGATTTACAGTCGCCGTGAAAACACGCGGATTTCAAGGTTTTGGAGATAGTCCTCAGCGCACTTTTTAAAAAAGCTCGGATGCATCCTGCATTGATGCAGTCAACCACTCATCAGAGTATGTCGAAGTATTGCCATTATCCGACACATTGTCCCATCATGCAATGTCATTTGTGGAGCGCCATCTCGTTATCCGGCAAAGCGTACCCCGATGCCTCATCTCGGACCGTGGGAGTCCCTTCATGGTTTGCGAATTTAAGCGACCTCTGCGCTCTTAAGGTATACTCAACACTCAACTACGTCTGTCAGTCACCCGCAGTGCCATGGTCTCGTGGAACGCGTGAATCGTACTGGTACGGACATACTTGCATCCTGTACAGCTCCGTCGCAAACAACCTAGGACAGCTTTGTTGTTGCAGCATTCCCCGCCGACAGTGCAATACACTAAACCACGCAAGTTACGTCGTTTTCTGTCATCTGCGGCAAAACACCCTCCATTACATCAGACACGCAGCTAGGCCTGCCGCCTCCTACTGCGTCTCCACCTGACTCCGTCCGAACCCTTGGGCTCGCCCGCCTCAAGGCCCAGCGCAGCCTCTTCACGCCTTAGTGCGCAAGCGGCCAGTGAGACGGTTCAACCACTTCCCTACTTTCTACCCGACGACTTGGTTCCCGTTCGCTGCACCGTCCCTGCTACCAGAAACGCCAGAAAGCTCTTGACCCGATACTGGGGCGCTTACTTTGTCGTTGCCCGTATAGGCCTTGTTACACACCACCTAGAGTTCTTAACCAAGCATCGCTAGCCTCGTGTGCACCGAATCTTCCCTCACGTGTTTTACTATCACCTCAAATGATATTTCTCTGGCACCCATGGCGAGGCCTCCCACTGCTTTCCACCCTCACCTACCTCCGGCAAAAAAAAAAAATAACCAGGAAGTTCAAATACGCCGCGAGGATTATGTCGAAGCACCCGCGCGAAGTCCAGAGCGCTGTAAAAAGCTACGTTTCAAAGAATACCCGTTCTTTTGTTCGCTAGTGCTTGCATGCTGAAGGCAAGTGGGAAAAACCGCAATTCAAGCCTTGAATTTAGAGCCATAGTTGTTAGCTTTTATAGTCCCGTGCAATGCAATACTCATATATAAACGTCTAAGTTCTTTGAAAAACCAACAAGTTAACTGTTTTTTACATCAGCGTTCATTTCCCTTGAAATCCAGAGTGTCTTTAAAGGTATACCCTTTATATAAGTGAAATTCATCAGTGGAACTTCTCGTAAGTTTAAAGAGCGGAAAGAGATTTTAGCGAAAAATAAAATACAAAGCACTCGATTTATACAGGCAGAACGGGGAATGCCAAAGCTTGGACTAAGTCAGACGTTTGATCAGAAAGAAAACACGCTGTACACGAAGCAGAGGGTAAAAGCTAATATACCTATACAGGGAGAAAAAAATGGCGTGGGTACGCAAATTGGTAACAGGAAAAGGAATGCGACACTCTTTAGAAAAAGACAAGAACCGGGTATACGACAGCAAATGGGCGATATCTGCTTAATGGATTTGGGCGTTTAAGCACCCATAGAGAAGCTATCTTTCACGAGTTGAACAAGGGTTATTGGAATTAAGTATCAAAAAAGAGGAAAGAGTATTATTCCAAAAGCCAGAGCGAGCGTCTAGCCCTTATTGGGATGAGAGCTAACCAGGCAGGCAAAGAAATAAAGAGGCTCTCAAGGCGGACCTTAAATGAGGATGATCGCCAATGCATTGAAGAGGGCGAGTGCAATCGATTCGAAGAAAAATTATTGCCCTCGCTTTTCCTCTGATTAGGGTGCCCGAAGGGCTAGGAGAGGGAAAAGCGTCGAGATAACTGACCTAGCGGAGCCCGGAAGGGGTAATGTCGTCAAGGTCTGTAATCATATTACTCGCTGGCTCGCACGCGTGCGGAGAGAGGAAGTACAGTCGGGGACAAAAGTCTCCGGACCACGTGTTCCTCTAACGAAGGCGATAGCTCTGTTATTAGTCGGCGGCCGGAGACCACACTTGGTTAGGTAAAAGTTAAATTTTCGTTCTTTCATCTCCAAAATTGCGGTCTGGAGCCGCTGTCTGATAATAGAGCTATAAGCTTCGTTTGAGGAACATGTGGTCCGGAGACTTTTGTCCCCGACTGTACGTACCGGAGTAGGATCGCTCGCCTCCCGGACGAGTACAACCATTTCCAAAATGCACGGGCCATTGGTCCGCAAACAGGAAAAACAGCCGAGTCTCACCACGGCGCTGCTATCTCCGACTAGCGCTCGTAGCGAGGGTGCAGCTAGTGATCAGATACTTCTCCCTCGTTCTCGGGAGGGCACGGAACAAGCTCGATAAGCTAAATACCGCGGCGTTCGTCTTTTTCAGCGCTTCCGTGACTCTGTCACCGCTGGCGAACTCTGGAGAGGAGGACGCCTGGGTGCTTAGGCGTTTTTACGCCTCCCGTAAGGGACACTTGGCACGCGTAACTATGATCACCACTTGTTATCTCTAGTTAAGAAAAAAGCGCGGTTTATTTTTACAGCACCCGCTACGCGTTTCGTTGGGTTTGCTTCAATCTTAAATTTAAAGAACATCAACTCTGGAAACGGCAGTGACGCACAATTGATGAATTCTTTAATCAGATGTTCTTCTTTGCCTAGGAAGCCCAAGGTTGAGTGTGCTCTGAACTCATTTTGTATCGCCCAATTGGCGCAGCACTACCGAATGTGTTGGCCAATGTTACGCCTCGGTTGTCATAATATTTTGGACCCCTCACGTCTACTCCATCCACAGAAGCATTGTTTTTTTTCTGGTATTGATGCTGAATAAATTAACGATTCCATTATGCGCTCAGTGGTGTGTATCAGGCGCCTGTTGAAGTCTCAACGTAAAGAAATATAAACAGCGCTTTTTCTGGAAATACGGATACAAAGTAACAACTAAGAAAGGAAAACAGGGCTTACCTCTTCAAATCAGTGTTGGCTTCACACTTCCCGGCTTCAGTCTTCCTGCTACAGTGCGACTAGAAAGCGCTACAGAATGACAGCACCTTGACCTGTAGGCATTTTTTGGTGCCTCGATGCGAGCGCCATTTGTAGGTAGCGTAAGCGGCAAAACCGATGAAAGCCGCACGGGAAATTTACAGAGCGCTTTGCGTGCCAGACAGGGCGAGGGCGAAGTTTGTCTTCTCTCGGTGCATCCTCGCAGCCAGAGCCTGACAGCGACAAAGACAGCAGTGCCGCGTTTTGTCCCTGCAGCCGCTCGTACCGCCATTTCTGTGGGCGCGCGTTTAGGTGACGAAGAACTTTTGCGATGAGGAACGGAGAGCACTAGAGGCCACGTCAAAAGTTTTCAAGACTGTCGCGCACGGTTAAAATCTTTCCAGTGGAACCTTGTTGCCTCGGGCATCACTAAAAATTTGGTAAAATGTGTATGCGAAGTCCGAAAACGTCAGAACGAAATACAGAAAAAGACACAGTGCACATGTTCGCAGGAGTTTGAGCCGAATCTTTATTCGGCCGTGCTCTAAATATTACCCATTTCAATTATTTTGCTGCAACTGTTTCTGATGACTTTGGCACATCAAATGGTTTTCCTGAAACGTGACGAGCTGCTAATGGCTGAAAATTTTAAAGTTTTCTGTTTTCAGTTATAGCTGGAGAGTCCTATATAACGCATGATTATTCTAAAACCTGTCACACAGCATTTCAGAGCGCAGCTCTTAGGTGCTCGTTCCCACACTCCACCATGGCGTGGAGTGTTAGCACCTGCCACGTCGAGAGCGCAGGAATTGACTGCAGGAAATTGGGGGGCCACGGGAAGACCTGGGAGGGCGGGTAGCAAAGTAGGACGCCACCTGGGAGCGGTGGAAGGAGGTGTGTGCAGAGCTGCGCTCAAATTTCGCATCACTGACCATTGTGATTGTCTCCATTTTTGCACAGCGCTTCACGGGCAGCTTCAGGAAAACACAACGTGTTGTGATGCAGAAATCCTAACGATGCACACGTCTTAGGGCCGTTTCACATGCATGCGATTCTCGCCTGCGACGCTGCGAATTCTGTCGGTCTGCGACTGGGGAGGGCCGTCGGTCTAGCCGCAGACGGCCTGCGACCAAGTTCCGTCCGGTTGGAATCTAGTCGCAGCGTCGGTGTGCTCGCTCTGCGACTGACCAATGGGCAGCGCCGAAACGGCACGTGACGTGACGTCACGCAGGAGCAGCTGCCGCGGCCACGACCGGTCTCCAGGCGCGCGAGCGAGAGCGCACGTGCGTCGAGACCGGCCGCGGCAACAACTCGCACGTGACGTGACGTCACGCGCCATCTCGGCGTGGGGTCACGTGGGAGCTGTCACCGCGGCGTAAGCAAACTGTTTATTCCAATAAAAAAACATACGAAATATTGCCTTCCATCTAAAAACACGCTGGTCATAACATCGCCAACAAATTCCGTGCAGCGTTTCTGTCGCGTTTAACGTGGGTTGCCTATGCGGACATCGAGCAACCTTGCGTGTCCCTCCGACCGAATTAGCAGGGTCAGCGCCTCCTCTGCAGGGTACGCGTTGCATGTGAAAGCACTGTGCGAAAATCGCACTGCGGCGTCACCGACTAGGCCGACTATTTTCGTTCTAGTCGCAGCATGTGAAACGGCCCTTAGCAATAGTTTTATCCATGTGTGATTCCAAGAGTGATGGGGCAAAAAGACACTTGAGTTTTTGTATTCATTAATTTTTTGAGATGCGTGTGATTCATAGCCCAAAACAAATCCTTATTTTGTTTTTCTTTTCGTGAAAACGTCATGCGCAAGTGTTTTTGCAAATTGAGTGCAATTCTCTGCATACTGTACCACTCAAAAATTGAGTCTATACTTTTTTCAAATGCTTGAAGAGCTGAGGTCTGTTTTACATGCAAAATATTCGTTCATCATGCAATCATTGGGATATTTTTCGTGCGGGACCAATGTTTTCAGTGACATTGTACATTTATTGCTGAAAGAGTTCTAGTCGCAGCATGTGAAACGGCCCTTAGCAATAGTTTTATCCATGTGTGATTCCAAGAGTGATGGGGGCAAAAAGACACTTGAGTTTTTGTATTCATTAATTTTTTGAGATGCGTGTGATTCATAGCCCAAAACAAATCCTTATTTTGTTTTTCTTTTCGTGAAAACGTCATGCGCAAGTGTTTTTGCAAATTGAGTGCAATTCTCTGCATACTGTACCACTCAAAAATTGAGTCTATGCTTTTTTCAAATGCTTGAAGAGCTGAGGTCTGTTTTACATGCAAAATATTCGTTCATCATGCAATCATTGGGATATTTTTCGTGCGGGACCAATGTTTACAGTGACATTGTACATTTATTGCTGAAAGACGAAGGGGGCCCAAGGTTGGTCCCATATTTAAACCTTAGGTCACAACATTCATACCTGGTTCAGAGCCGTTTATGATTACTAATCGGCGTCTTCAGTTCGTATACTTCGAAGATAATTATGCGTCCATCAGAATTGTAAAGAGATTATTATCACGAGCAAATGACTTGTGACCAATCACGCGCTTTCGGAAAATATAGACTATGTAACGACATAAATATGCGTATATAATACTGTAGCTAGTTAAACGGCGAATTAAGCAGACTCAGTAACGAAATAAAATATTTTTCGCAATTCATAGTATCAAGAATCAATCAAGAAATAAGGACCGAGAAGTTTTGAGCAAGCTTATGTCAGGGAAACACGAGGGTATCAAGACACGTTTTACGAGGGCGAGATTTATATACTGGTCCCACTGAAGTGACTTTGCACTCAACAAGAAGCAAGCACCTACGCAATATGCAAAACAATAATTCTACTATGAGGCTATTGAATGTGAACTAGTCCGAAGCAGTGCGCTTATCAGAACAACAACACCTGAAGTCTTAGAAATACTCTTTTTCTTTCACAGCATTACTAGGCAATTTGATTTGAACTAAATTAGGGGTACACTTCAGCTTCGCCTTTAAGGGTATCATGCTACTTCGTTAATGACTCCCTTCAGCGGTTTTTTTTCCCCCACAGCCGCTGCTCTTTGTTCTCATTCACACATTTTTCGCATCACCGTTTCCAGGTTCATATCTTTGAACTCTTCCACCCTACACTTAACGCACATAATGTTGTTTCTATGTACTTAAACATACATTAGTTCTCACTGCACTACACGCAATCACATGGCCATAAAGGAGTGTTTCACTCGGACGAAAGCACCGCAGAGAGATAACTTTATACTGATCGCGCGCCACATGCTAAAGCGGTGGCGTCCAACAGATGACAGGGGTTGTCCGATGGCTGCCGCATGCTGGCGCCATTATGCGACTTCACACAGAGAAGATACGACATGTCCTCATGCACTTTTCTACTCGCCTACTTATTATTCCACAGTTTTAATTTCTCTAATTACACACATTCTTATTAGCATACACCCGTAAGATACAAAATTACGATAAAGCCTACACTACATACCACTAAAAAAACCCCACTTGCATCTCCGCCGTACAAAGGTGTTTGCAACGCGAAGTCGCTAGCGTGCCTGCCTGGCGACCAATGGATCGTGCATTGGAATGCCTGCAAAAGATTATCAAATATTTTCTTTACGTCAGGACAGTTACTTTATAACGTTGTGTCGCTTGAGACAGACGGGGGCTTTTTTTTTGCATTAGCAGTCCTATGCTCAATTATTTTCATCCCAGAGATCAACGTGTTGGAAGCTAGCACTGTGTGTGTCTGCTCGTTCTTGGTCCCTTGTCCTGTTTGCGCTATTGCTCCGAAGCGTGACTTGGGTTTCTCGACACAACGCCGACACCGCCTTTTTCGTCGAACGGATGCTATAAAGCTATCGCTTTAAAATAGTTTTTCTAAGAGTTACTAGTGCTGTAAGACACTAAACTGGTCTGCCTCAGGGTATGGTCGGCTTAGGAAATGCTAAAAAAGGCATGAATTCAAAAATTCAGCTTTACCAGCAATGCCACTGACATAAGCACAAGCTCTGAAATAAACGCGGTATAGATGCACTACTTTTCTGTTCTTTTTATGCACTTCTGCAGCCTTTCGAGATTTCTATTGATTGTGCTCTGAAACAAATCAAACAACGCTTGTTTTGTAGGTTTAGAGCGCATTTTTCTTTATTTCTTAGTATTCTAAGTTCGAGGATACTGTTCTTACATTGATTGTTCAAGGGTTCTCTATAAGTCCTTTGCTTCCACTCTATCAACTTTATTAGGTTACCTGTTAGCCAAGCAACTATTGCTCTTTGCTTCAATAGTTCTTAGGAGGGGATAGAGCGATCGTATAGTAAGTGAACTTTTCTTTTAGACAGTGGCCATAGCTACACTACAGTGCATTTTTAGGCGATTGTTTCAAAGATTGCGAAGGAATTACAAACTGCTTCAGGTGACTTCAGATATGTTCCCTTTTTAATAACTGCAGAAGCGACGGTTGATACAATGAACCTTTACGCTATCTTTATTAAGTTTATAAATGAGAGCGCCATTATCACTAATCGTAGTTACTACCAGTATTGACGGCACAGGTTCAGGGCTCAGGTTTATTTGTAATAGCTATAAAATGTGTCCTCCTCGAGAAGGCTGGTGAACCGCAGGCTCCGACGCATCGCTGAACCATTCTGTATTGGATGGTATATGCACGAAAACCGAAAAAGCAGACTAATATCTCTGCTCTAGTCCAGTGAATATTTCTTCACTTAAAAAGGGAGTCTGTCGCGCTGGCGACGGAGTACAGTTAATGTTCCTCTCAGATTAATAAAGAGGCCAGGGGGTAAAATTTACTTTTATTTAAGCATGCTCAAAGTGCACATGTCAAGCGCGTGAAGTTTTAACTTCACAATTCTTTCGTGCATTTTACACGACTTCTAATTAAGTCAGATGTCAGTCTCGGCGATGGGTAAATTTCAAATTAATAATGGAGACGTTGACAACGCAACGCATTGAACATGACCGTGAGAGCTCTCAAGGGCTTATTTTCTCAACGAGGAAACATAATTGTGTCAAACCCTGTTGGCTAACACTTGTTTTCATCACTGCACGTAGATGGCAAATCAACTCAACTAACTCCGCTTGACACAAGGAGATACAAACGCGGAACGCGTAAAGAGACCATAAAATGAAGCATTTTGTGTCCAGTGACTGGTACGTAAAGAATGCTATCCTAGTTGCGGAATAACCTACAATGTTCCCCTGAGTAATAGTTTGCGTGGCCAAATGTTTGGTGTGTTTGATTGTTCCCTTCATTTCATATCAGCCACTATCGCCTGTACACTGTAACGATCCTCCACTTAATGTGAAGTGTGGACCGAACTAGTGGGTAAACTGTCATATCACTTGCACAAAACAAACAAGGGTAGCGAACAAACAACTATACGGCACTCGTCATTCTCGTTTTCTTCATCTTGTTGTCTTTGTGTGCTTCGAGCAACGGAGTTATTATGCTCCTTCTCCCCTGGTTGTCTCCAGCGCGCATCGTGTTACAGGACGTTTCCCCATATGAGATGATGTGTCCAGGTTCATCTGTGTGCCCACGGCAAAAGAGGAGAACGAACCGAACGATGATGCACTTACCGCACTCAAACAAGAGCACTCTGAGCGGCGGGCGTCGCTTTCGTGCAGTCAGAGCCGTTTATTGATATTCCCTCAGGCTGTGTCTAGAGTTCTGCTCTTACACCTTCTCTTTTGTCTTTGGTTCGCCCTGTGTTCAATGCTGTCCTTCATATTGACTCCGAAAGGAAACAACGCGCCGGAAAAAGACAGGAAAGGCTGAGTGCATTTCCGCGAATAACTGCCGTCATAAAAGTAAGTGCTCCCAGACATTGGCGCCAGGCAAGGCAGAAGCCCTGCGCCGTCATCGCGTCCGCCATCTAAGACGGCGAGTAGCCGAACAGGCCTGCGTTTGCCATCTCGCGTTTTTCTCGTCTTTCCCTCCCAATTCCGCGTGTTTTTCCCTAGGTGCCCTGGCAGTTCTGTATTCCCATAAAAAAAAAAAACAGCCGTCAGACAAGATGTCAGCTTAAGCAATCCGGCGATGAAACACATGAGGCTGCGCACAGATCACGGCGACTCCTTGGGGTCATTGCTTCAATGTGCGACATTGATAGAGGCAGGAAAATGAAAATGTGAGTCAAAGGAAAGGGACCTTAACTTGTCCTCTATTTCTTCCGCTTCCGCTCGGCTGTTACTGAGGTCCTGCTTGCGTATCGACTTTACCCTGCAGTATTGATGCCGCTAAGTCTTCCCAGTTCAAAGTGAGCCTCGTCTAGAAGCGGCATAACAAAGTAACGAGTCTTGCAGTGCAGCATAAAGAGCGCGAAAGGTGTTACATTTTAACACGATGGCATTACGGAGCACATGTCGCAGACAATCCGGCGTCGTCATCGGAGTCGTCGGCGACGTGACTGAGAGCGAAAAATTTCCCAAAAATCCTGTAAGATGCAATTCAAGACGCAGATGAGCCACCTAGGTCACGTGATCTTACGTCGGCGTCACAACGTTCCCCCTACGGATAGTGAGCAAACTGCCCACCGTGGAAGATGGCAGTTAAATAATGATTGCTTGCTCGGCAAGAACAACCTGGGGTAGCACAAAGCACACTGCTGGGGCAACCTGCCATCGCAGGGAAGTGGCGCATCGCTTACCGCTGCACAACTGGGCCATGTTGGATATAAGGACTCCCAGGGATCTATGTATGCTATGTAGGGAATAACCTTCAGAATATGTGGCAATTAGCGCATTACGCTATCGCGTTTTGCTGACGCGAAGCGACTCCATGTCCGATCAGATTACGACGAAGACCGCGGATTGCGAGATCCTAAATCTACTTTATCGGAGGACGAGTGGCTTGATTGGCTTCCCTGGAACGAGTCTGAGCTGACTAGGCTCCGCAGCCCCGCAGGGGACTGCAACTGTAAGGTCGCTTGCCTTGGTGCCACAGCGCGAAGGGTAGCTGACATGACGTAATTGAAGTAGGTCCCCTTTTCCGACGCCTGCCGCGGAGTTGGGTGGACGCTGGGCGCGTTTCTTACGTCTAGCCGGTGTGAATGATGTCGTCATTTAAAAGCAAATATCTCCGCAACGACACTATTCTACTTGCGATCTGCAGTAGGAAGGGGGGGGGGGGGGGATGGCGTGAAAGCTTAAGCGCTCAACCAGACAGATGAGGACGATGGAGAAAGACAGGCGACAAATGCAACTAAATTGCAACAGTTTGTTATTTTGCAAATTATAGATAGGAATTATTGGCTCATAGACGGGTCACACACCTCACAGATTCGTTGGCTCCAGAAGTTGTACGACTCCCTCAATTTCGGATGGCCATTTTCGCAGAACGTGAACACAGAATCAACGAGCGTGACAACGCTTCAATGCGAACTCTGTTTTTTCTTTAATGGCTGTTTGTTTTCAAAAAGTACACAATTTTGGAAATGCCTGCTCTGCTGTTGAACATTTTAGGCTGCCAGAAGAATTCCAAATAATAGTTTCAAAATTGTTTGTTGAAATTTCTATTCGCTTCGAATTCGCTTCGGACAAAAAAACTATTCGCGTATGCCTTACTCAATTGAAGCTCAAGTGCGGGGCTGTGCACTGCTAAAACTTTACCGCATGAGAAAGCCTCAATTAAAAATGTTAACTTGATAGCGTCGTGAGCGCAAATGCATGCTTCACACATTGCGAAACTGCGACAGCAGACTTTCATTAATTACAGTGAATGAACGTCTCACATGCACCAGTTAACGACCGATAACGCATGTACAGTCGTTCCTCAAAGGTCCAGAAGGTGCTTTGAGTGCGACCAGGGAGTTATGCAGGAAAGCGCAGCTCACTCTGCCAAAGGGGATGTGCAAGTAATTTTTCATGAAAGTATACTTTGCGATTCCTGAAAATAATAATGATTTACCAATAGAGAAGCCCTGGCTCGCATGTAAACAGCATAGCTAAAACCTGGGGCATTTGGTTGATCATTATGCAAACGTATGCGCTATAAGCGACACAAAAAGACACACACACGACACAAACTCAATGTGCGTGTGCGTGTGTGTGCGCGCGCGCGCGTGTGTGTGCGTGCGTGTGTGTGCCTGTGTGCGTGTGTGCGTGTGTGCGTGTGTGCGTGTGTTTGTCTGTGTGTCTGTGTGTGTCGCTTATAGCCCCTACGTTTGCATACATCGCATATAAAGGCATCAACACAGTAATTTCTGTGTCTGTGATCAGATAGGGTATGGCTGTTTTTTCTTTGTTTCCTTCAATTCATCCTTCTTTCTGTCCTTCTGTCCTTCTTTGTTTCCGTTCCTCTTCCTTCGTTGTTTCTTTATTCTTTCCTTGCCTCTTCTTTCACTCTTTGTTGCTTTCTGTTTGCCTTCCTTCTTTTTTATTTCCTCTCTTCCTTTTTGTTTCATTACTTGTTGACCCTTAGACACAGCCCGACCCATCGCCTAGGCAAAAGAAATAGGAACGACGTTGTAGAGATCTCTATCCCAGTATCGAGTATAAAAAGTACACATTGTTTCTCTCCCCATTGGGCAAACAGACTAGGCTAAGACAGGAAAAACGTGCTGCCCTCATATACAATGTTGCACATGTGGAAAAGGGGGTTCCATATAAAACAACACATGGCATTCTGAAAACGGACGCACGAAGCAAAAAATAAAAAAATATATGTCTTCTAGTCTTCGCCCGAGTTTTCTAAAGCCCTAATAACGCGTCATGCCGGTGTAAACCATGCAGGAACCATGCAGGAAGCATGCGCTCCCGTGAAATCAATAGGAATTGGAGCCACGTGAAAAAAAATCAGAAATACAAATTTTGAATTGAAATAAAAAGGCACATTACGTGTTAAAGAAACCAGATAGGTAACGGCGATGGCATGCAGGGGCTCTCAATTTTCTTGGGGGTGATGCCATGGCAACAGACCCGTACTCGCGAGGCCATTAAGACACGTACCGAGGCGGGTAATCAAACGGACTAAAACGGGTTTCACGCAACGCCCAACCCCTAGATATAGCAGAGTGCGCAGACATATTGCACTTGAAAGGACGTTTTGCGCGTAAGAAGTGCGGCGTCGGAATATATACTTCTGTTTGTTGCTTTCTCCTTAAAAGTGGCTTGTGGGCACAATTCCCAAAAACAAAACGTTTTGCTGAATAGCAGTATGAATGACACTTAGCAACTATTGGGACTAGAAATTGAGCAAATTCTTTATACACTTTGGTTGCTAGGCGAGTTGTTTGCGATTGGAGAAAAGAAAATTAGTGACAGCGTTCAAGCCAGAGCGAATGAAGCACCGTAGGGCTTACGGCTACTTGCTCGGTAGGAAAGGTAAATACATTACTATGGCAAGATGAGATTATTTCAAATAGTACTTGCTGGCAAGGCAGAGCGATATTTTATGAAGAACAGCTGGAAATATTTGGAGGAAAGTTGTAAACAAAGTACGGAATTTAGTGATGCTTGCCATAAAAAGCTTAATCATAACACATTTATGACATTGCATCAGCGATTGAATAAACGAAGAAAGAAAAGAATGCAGGCTGACCGGACGATTAAAACATGGAACATGAATCTGTGGTAGGATAACTGGACGCGTGCTGTTAGTACCATCAATAACGACGATTGCTGTCAGTCAGAAGCTGTTTTCTTTATACTTAATTTTTTTCAGCCTTTCTCTTCCATTCTCACTGTTGATTTTAGAGTAAAAAAAAAACAATTGGACGCACAATTCGAAACTGAGGTGAAATTTTCGTCTTGTTGTTTCTCGTCTAATGATCAAGAATTCAAGATATTCTTGAGAGTAAAAACGGCAACACGACATTACGCCGCAATGCAAAGAGATAAAAATAACAAGTCATCCGATTTACTCTCTGAACCCAAAACAGAACAAACGTAATCCATAAAGCATACGCGTGCAAATTTCACCTATACTTTAAATTTTCGCTATCAACGATAATAAAACACAACAAAAATAGCAAAGTGCTTGACGAAGCGTTTACAAACTCTTTGTTTCGAAATCCAAAGCGAGCCACCATAGAGCCAACGGCTATTGAACCAGTGAATGTTTTTGAATGTTGGCTAAGAGTTCAATAGAAAATACTTTGTGGTCACTTTTTTACAGTGTTATAACTCCCAACAAACGAGAACGTTTTTAAAACTGGAGCTCTTCACTCTTACGAAGTTTGCAGCTGAAATGGAGAAGCTCCTGACTGTCTCAATTTTCACCCTTCTGTCGCCAATGTGCGTACTTCTCTTATTAATAATGCTGCATTTATTACATCTTCTTGCCGTCAGATGCCTCAAGAACAAGCTGGATTGATGTTTTATGTCTCTCCTGGCAGTGTTTCAAATTTTAAAACATTTTTTTTTAAAAATACTTAGAATTTTTCGCTGTTTATATCGAAGGTTTTACTCTCCAAAATCGAAGCCCAGGCGTGCTTATATAGTGTTATTAGCGAATTAGAAAATGGAAGAGTTTCCGACCAAAATTCACCCCTAGTTTCACAGACATGAAGCGCGTTTACCACGAAAATAATTTTTCGCATAGGAACCACACCTTATGTCGCAAATAAAAATAAGGGATTTCATGTGGTCGCTAGTAGCCCACACATAGTTTCAATGGTGCGTCTTCCAGCTTGATGCCGTTGTCTTTGGCAGCATCGTTCACCCACTTTGTCTTTCTCCGTTACTTCTTTCCTATGCACTCCTGTATCCCTCCCGTATCTCCTACTATCCTTCCAATAAACACTGTACGTCCTGCACCACCTGCGACCACCATGTACACATACACTTCCTGATCTCATCTGCCCACTAGACTCTCATCCCAAACTTGATACGTTCATGTTCCCTTCTAATAGATCTCTACCGTAAGCTACTTTTGGGTATCTGTAACGTTTCATACACGACCTCACAGCGTCCATTCCCGGTTCATTTCAGCGGGCGCATCACAACGTTGTGGTAGTTCTGCAACTATCTCGCTGTGTTCCGTTCTCTCAACGTTTCCCCTTCAATTTTATTTGAGTATCCTCGTTCGCTGTCCGTAGCTAAATTTCAAGGTATACATCGTTACCTCCGAGTTTTTTCTCCATAGGTGAGTGCTGGCACAACAACAGTATTATATCTTTTCCTATTGAGATATCTTCACAGATTCTCAACTGTTCATGACCAGGAAGCTATTAGTATCGGTAAAAAAAAATGCTCTGCCGTAACCGCATTAATAAAATTAGTGCCCATAAGTTCCGTAAACGAAAGTCACACCAACAGACCTGATAAATAGAGTAAAGGCGGACAGCATAAAGCGCATACAGTAAGACAAATGTGAGTTCTTCAAAAAAGTCGGCAGAGACAAGACTGCTTACTAGTGATGAGGCGTAACCTCACCTGCTAATTTTCTGAACGCAATCTCCGCACGCTGTAACCTGATGTCACGCAGCTAGCGACTCCACGTCTGCAAGGCTCTACGTATCCACCACCATTCGCCCTCTGATCTGCGCGCTAACTTGACGGCAGTCGGTGCCCTGCCAGGCCTCGCACTCTGTCTTAAGGGATGCGCGATAGCTAATAGAATATTAGCCATATATGCATAATTTGTCTTTGCATAACATTCATAGATCTCTCATGGGATCCCACACAGATCCTTCATTGGAGCGCTTGCAACAGCTGCGCAGCGGTTAAACGGCGCGCCACTGCCCTAGGATGGCAGTTGCTGCCACTCGTGCACGAAGACTTGAGGCTGCGAGGCGCGCCATTGGAACTATGTGTTCGCTAGTCGCGACGAGATAAGATCCCTTATTTTATCTTGCCGCATCGGGTATGGCTGCCATGTGAGGAAATAATTGCGTGTTAAACGGGCCTCACGTCGATGCGACAAACTAGGTGGACTGTAGTCGAAAAGTCGTCCGTTTACTAATTTGCTAATAACGCTAACCAGGCCAGTCAGGGGTAGAGTTTAAGAAAAGTGAAACTCTGTGCTTAAACGGCGAATAATTGAAGGCACTTTTAAAGAAAAAAAAATTTGTAAGTCTTGCCACATTGCCATGAGAAATGCATAAATACCTCGATCCAGCTTGTACTTGAGTCATCTGATAGCAAGAAGATGAAAGTAAACACTGGCCTTACTAACAAGAGACGCATGCATTTTGATGAAAGAAGCGTCATAGGTGTGAGAATAAGGTACTTCCCCATTAGAGCTGCAAGTTTGGTGCGAGTGCACTGCTCCAGCTTTAAAGATGCGCGTTTTCATTGGAAGGGACAATATTATTCAAAACTGAGCAGGAAATATTTCCCAGCTATTCACAGCCAACCTCCGAATCAATTCACTGGTTCGACAGCTGTAGGCTTTTTTCGGCTTGTAGTTGAAAACAAACATTTTGTAGTTGAAAACAAACATTATGCAACTGTTTCCTGAAGAAGGTGGTTCTTGTCGCCCTGTTTCGTAATATCATTAACAGTGAAAATATAAAACATCGGAGAAATTTGCTGCGCAAGCTTTGTGCATTGCGTTTTTTTTTTTTATTTTGCGCTCGGGGAGTTCATCCAGAAGGCTTCTTTTATTTCCATTTTATATTGAGGCAGAATTTTGTGCTGCCGTTTCTGCATGCAAATATATCTTGAATTCTTAACCATAAGGCTTAAAACAACAAGCGAACAATTCCACTTCAATATTAGAACGGTGCCTGATGTCGTTTTTATGCAGGTCATTGCTACCATAAAAGCAGCAGTGAAACTGAAATAAACACACAGAACAAAAGCTAAGGCTGAAGAAAACAGCTTCTGATGCAGAGCGTCCATCGTTACGGTTGGTACTGACTGCAAGCTTCAAGGTATCCTTTCGCAGCTTTATTTTCCGTGTTTCAATCCTGCATGCTTTGCTTCCTTTTCTTGCTTGATTCAATCAAGAACTCTGCGACGCCTGTTTGGGTTCCGACATTATTCTACATAGACTGGCACTTCTTTCTTCTCTGTAATTTCGTTTAATTGTTTTTTTTTTTTTTGCCTGCCAGCGCTTGCTAATGATCACCCGGGGGTATCAAGAGAACTACGCTTGCTTCCAAGTGAGAGGCAGGGTCTAGACATTATTAATCAGCTTGAAAGAGCCGGTGACACGTGAGGCAAGCGCGAAAAAAAGAACGCAAGAGCCTTTGGTCAAACTCGGCGTGCTGCGATGACGTGCTGTGTTCTGTGCTGCACGCTGTGTTCTGTGCTGTGTTCTGTGCTGTGCTGCCACCGAAACCCCGGAGCTGTTAGAGCTCTTCATAGAGCAAACTTAAACTCAGGGCGCGTTCTCGCACACATAATCTTGAATGTTGTTAATGAAACCTGCTCTGCTTTCCTGACATAGCGGTTATAGCAGGTGCTCACCTTCGAAGTGACGAATTGCAGTGGTAATACTATTGCAGCCTATGTAGAAACTTATTACTGTAAAAGAACGTGCATACACACCTATTTCAACGGATTACATAGGTATTGCCCTAAGTTGATAAAAACACACATTGCTAGAACTGCGCACTTGATATCGAAAAAAAAAGTTATTAACAGCATGTTTTCAATAATCAATTTACTTGTTTCTGAGTCTACATACATTGTCAGAAAGAGAGCCGGTCACCCGCGTCAAAAAAAGTTGTATTCAATAGGATTTCAGTGGAGTTTTACAGCAACCTGAACCAAACCTTCAACATGTTTTCTAGGTTGAGGTTCGTATTTTCTTTTCTTTCAGGGAAGAAATCAAGATCATGTTTTTTTATCGCTCTTTTCCGTGGTCCCTTTTTATGACTGAATGAATAATGGTTATCGCGAAAATGGTGAACACTCACCAGGTAAATCATTTAAGCTACTCAACTATCCAACGAAAACAGGACTTAACACTAAAGACAGTTACTGGAAGTTAGAGTTAAGGCTACAAGGCAGGAACATCTCTACTTTGGGCTCCCAGACAACGCTAAGAGCGTAGCTAACACCAGCTTAGCTGCAACCTTTTCTTATGTCATAAGGAAAGTCTTCGACATAAAAAAGACATCTACTTTTCTTTTTATTTCTTCTTTCCGGTTATTTTTTCTGTTGCTTTAATTATCGCTCCAGCCAACATTATGTTATTTGGTGGCAATCACGATTAGCATTACATCGTTGGCGATGCAACACATTGAAAGTAAATCGTAAGGGGAACAGGAAACGACAGCTTCTTAACTGTGACCATATAGAATAGGCAAATTATCTGCCAACCGTGCCGGAAATGATAGAGTGCATACAAGGTGCACAGGGAAGATGAAGAAGGTCGTATGCTGTTTAGAGCTCGGAGAACATTAAGTGTGCTCCTCTTGCGTACTTCTTTTCGCAATGCTTCTTTAATATGTAAATTTGTTTTCATCATCTTAAAGCGCACTCAAATGACGTGAGACAGCGCTTGCGCGTGGTGGGGTGGGGGGGGGGGGAGGGGAGATGGTGGTATGGTATGCGGTTTTGTAAAGCTCTGTTTTCTGTGCATCAACAGGCACCAAAGAATCTGCTTCAGGATTTTAGCTTTTATTACGAAATATTTAGTTCGTAAGACAATATTCTTTATTTAACACCTAGATATACATCTTTGTAACCTTGTGGTTTATGAGAAATAAGCGCACAATGCTACATATATACAAGGTATTTTTGAGTTAGACCGAGTAATAGATAAAGAAAGCTTTTCATCTTAAGAAACAAATATTTGGGTGTCTCACAGAGATTTTTTTTTCTAACCTTATGGGAATCAGAGAGATAAAAATCTTCTAGTGCCTTGCGAAATTCGCAGAACCAGATTGCATGACAAGTAACTAACAGTGTACATTTAAGCCCCAATTCACTGTTGCTTCACTCACTAACTTCTCAAATAAAATGGATCATACTGCTGCAAAAAATCTTAGAAAAAAAATGTTCTCCTTTTGGCGCTTCCTGTATAGTCAGTAGACTAGACATGTTACTGAAATGGTCTGTTCATTATAGCTTCCACTGCAATTTTCCTGTACACCTTGTTATAGTGCCTAGAATATACTGGCTAGTGTGCTGAGCGCGGGCGGCGCGGTGGCACCCGCGGTGATGCCTGCCGCGGCGGCCGCGTAGCGGCGCTGTGGTGCGGGAGGGTGTAGGGTGAGCACGCGCGTCGGGGCGAGTTCGCGCGTCGGGGCGCGTCGGGGCAGTTGAAAAGGGCTAACCAAACCAAGTGTAAGCACACGGGAGCGTAAACGGTTGATGGGATTCAAGCTAAAAAAAAAAACACGTTTCACAAAACGCACAATTCGGTTTAATAGAATGAATGCAGTATGTTTAATCAAAGGGGAAGTGCGAGTGGGGGTAAGGCTTTTTGGCCAACAGAAAGTACGGTAAAGTGCGTATTCAATTGCAGTGGCAACAGATAGGCACTGTCACAGATAGCCAGCAACAGATAGACACTGTGTAGGCTTCACCTACACAAATTAACTTTGAGTGTGATAGAGTAGCACATTGTATACTTGCCAAAGCGGCAGAATATCAAACTTACAGCTTTTGAGTATATTAGTACGGAAACAGATAAAACACTACGATATTGTTAATCCATTACAGCCTATAATTTATATAAATTTTAAAAGTTCCAAGTAAAGAGAACTTGTTACGATTACAGCTGAACGTGTCCATGCTTTTGGTCTTTTCGCTTAAAGCCTAAAAAGCCTTCGTGTTTTTTTGCAAGTATTTTCGCCCAGGCAAAATCACAATGCTCTGCTTCCGAAGGTGCTCGCAGAGCTTTGGGCTCCTCATTAGCAAGCATTCCACAATCCAGGCATCATCATAAGGCATGCCTCTCAGAGACTTTCGTCTTACTGCCAGGAAACAAGCTCTCACAGCTAACTGCTGCTTCTTCGGGAGCGGTGATAAGACGGCACGTCAATTATTAGAAGCATTTCACATCAGGAAGAGGGGGCATGACTGTGTGAGTGATACATCAGTTAATCTTTTGCAGGCAGAATACAGATACCTTGAGCACGCATTGTGATATGACGATCTGTTTCTTTACTGCGCATGTCTCGTTTTATGTATATATTTTCGCTCTCTTACCTGCGAATAAATCAGATGAAGTTAGCGCCTGTCCTGTGTGTATCTCCTCTTGTGTGCGTTTTTCGTGTGCGCTTAAATTTCATTTCATTTATTATTCGGGAGTGACTGCATTTTTGCCTCGAGTGTTTCTTCGCTCAGTGCATTGTTTTGCTCCTTCATTTGAGTCACATGTTGCTGAGCATTGGCCACGCTTTTCTTTGTCTTTCTCAAAGCACGAGAAAAATTCTTGATTTTTTTTGTCACTGCAAGGATCTTTCGTCTTTTTTCTTTTGTACATGTTGTTCTGCGAGAGCTTCCGTAAATATTTGCACTGCAAGCAAGACTCTCCTTTTCTATCGGTGGTTAGCAAGCATTTCTCTGCAAAGTGCATACTTCTGTATGAAGTGTGCTAGCCTGCAACAGGAATCATGCCGCATCCATTACAAAGGCCACGCAGAGCCATTTCTTAGATTAATCTGCCTCATGGCGGGATGTAAGCACGCGCTTTTCCTCTTCTCTTCCTCGGAAGTAAATTGTGGCAATTACAGAACCGTGCTCACGCAAAGTTTTTACAAAAGTCGTCATTCTTTCGATGAATTGTTTCGAGAAGTCACCAGTTTCGGTCTCGCAACAGACATAAGTTAAAGCGCCATTTGACGCAGCAGGCAACTTCATCCATGTCACCGGAATCAGAACTCCATCGAACGGGTGCCGAACATCACTTGGGCACGGACACTGCAGTATCGCTTCGCTATCACACACCGGTCCTGTAGCAATGTCTGTCTGCTCGGAATCGGAACGCCTCTGGAGTTCCTCTGATGCGCCTCCACAAGCGACGCAATGAGGGTCAACCCGCGTATCATCACCGTCGACTGCAGAGCACAACTCGGGATCCACCAGCTCAACATTTCGCTTCCGTTATTTAGGTACCGGTCCTTGGTCGCAAATGTTTCGCACCTTCTTTTTCACCGTCTTTTTAGGCACAAGATGATGTGGATAATTTTCGAATACTGTAGGGACAGCATCGGGCTTCAGGCGTGAGTTCATTCACGACGCCGTTCACCGTAATCTTGAAAAGATCTTTCGATGCATTCGTTCTCGAAATGTTTTCATCTTATTTTCCCATTCAGCATGCCGTGCTGGGTTCGCCTGTGCAGTGAACAAAGATACCTTTTCTTCACCGATAACCGCTTCGACACAACGGAACAAAACACGTCCTCTCTTTGCATTGCCGCTTAGCCTTTAACATTTCAGGGTGTTTTTGCTCACGTTTAGCGTCTTCCAGCTTCACAATCCAAGAGATGATGTCTGTCAAACATTGATTTCACACGAGCAATCGCGCGAGGCTGCCGTATCGGCGCGACAGCAGACGACAGGAGTCCGGCGGCTTTCGCGCACCCTCCCGACCGGCAGCGCCCCTTGCGGCCTCTCCGCGCGGGCATCGCGGCGGGGGCCTCGCCCTCCTGTACGAAACGCGCGCGCTGCGCACACTAGCCAGTATATTCTAGGCACTATAACCTTGTGAGGGCGTTCTTACAGAAACCTTAGGTTTCAAAGAAGATACAGAAACATGGGAGGTATGTATTTATGAATTTATATTAGTGAACGCACACTACCAAACCATTTTTTTCGCCATCTGACTGGCATTGGCTTTTGATTACACTATTTGAACTATTCTAATTGCCCATTTAATACCCACAAATCACGATGACTCACCCAGATACTGTTTAACACGACTGCACCGAAGCTGAAGGTTGGGAGCCTTTAGACTACAAAACTCAAACCCACTAAGAATGCGCGTATTGAAAAGCTCGTGTGATTTCCACTTGAATTGGAAATGTTGAAAGTAGTGAATTGCACGCGTGATTTACCAGAAATTTGGGACAAGCGCTTTTAGTTTTCTTTACTGTAACCCCTCCGGCCCATGGTTCTGAAATATCAAAAGTAGCAGGTTGCTCTCATCTCATACTTAACGAATAGCGACGACAATGACCAAGTGGCTCTAGAACAGAACGCCATTGCCCGCCAAGCTTAGCGGCACTGGCTAGGCGCTGTACCGAAACCCTTGTAACGGACTGCCGACACATACTAGCTCGAGAGAACAGGGGTGCTAGGGGTGCTTTTCGCTTTTGAAAGCGTCAGTGCGACGGCGTGAGCTAAAGAAAAGAAACACTGAAAACCTTATCAATTGGCAAGCGCGATGGCTCTGCGGGAACCGCAAACACGATGCCGAGAGTATGTGCGAACTGAGATAAAAACCAATGATCCGACACACACGCACACAAGCGCAAATTTACGAGCCCCCCCCCCCCCCCCCCCCCCCCCCACACACACACACACACCACGTTCTCATGAAGCGTTGCCGCAAAACAGGGAACACATTATCTACCATTTCAGCATGAAATGGTAGAAACTAACCCCTTCCTTCATATTCCCCGAACTTCCCCCGTTAGGGCGCTTCAATGCGCGATATCACTGAGTTGTCGACTTCCACACTGCAATCGGTCCCATCTCAATTGTTCGTTTATGGGTACCGTTTTCAAAGACAGTGCTTCGATGCCATACAACACGACTGGGCATTCGGGGTAGGCGATGCGCGAGACGGCACTAGACGCTCGAGTGGACTCCCGAGCCTGTTATTCACGAGTCAGCGTAAATAAACTCGATAAAGACGAAAGTTTAATACTACGCTCGATTGATTAAACGCGATTGCGGCTCACCGTTAACCCCTGTCTCTCATCCCCTTCCCTATCTTCTTTCCCAAGCGCCGCTCGTGCAACTCTTTTATCGCTCTATTTCCGAGCTATCCTACAATTCTCCTGAGATTCAAGGATATATGCTATTCTTTCCTTCCAACTTTCTACTCGGCCGTTCCATTTTTTTCTTCAGCCGCCGCGGTGGCTCAGCGGTTATGGTGCTCGGCTGCTGACCCGAAAGACGCGGATTCGATCCCGGCCGCGGCGGCTAGAATTTCTTTGGAGGAGAAATTCTAGAGGCCCGTGTACTGTGCGATGTCAGTGCACGTTAAAGAACCCCAGGTGGTCGAAATTTCCGGAGCCCTCCACTACGGCGTCTCTCATAGCCTTAGTCGCTTTGGGACGTTAAACCCCATAAAACCATAAAACCAAACCATTTTTTCTTCAGGTGGCTGTGTTTTCGTCTCAACTGCTGATTTGAAGGAGACACTCTACTTGACAAACGTGCGTCCCATCGTAGAATATGGTTGTGCGACTTGGGATCCTGCAACAAAAACACTTATCAGCGAACTCGAACGAATTCAAAAACGAGCAGCAAGGTTTGTGTCCGCAAACTATGATTTTACCAAAAGCTCCTCTCAGATTTTTAAAAATTTGGGCTGGCCTTTACTGCAAGACAGACGCAAATACCTTAGACTTAAGCTATTTCACAATATTTTTATAGGCTCAACAGGTTTCGTACATACATACATACATACATACATACATACATACATACATACATACATACATACATACATACATACATACATACATACATACATACATACATACATACATACATACATACATACATACATACATACATACATACATACATACATACATACATACATACATACATACATACATACATACATACATACATACATACATACATACATACATACATACATACATACATACATACATACATACATACATACATACATACATACATACATACATACATACATACATACATGCATACATACATACATACATGCATACATACATACATACATACATACATACATACATACATACATACACACATACATACATACATACATACATACATACATACATACATACATACATACATACATACATACATACATGAAAGCTCCCAGCTACATATCCTCCCGTTAAGATCATTCTTTAAAGGTTCAAGAATACCAGTGCCGTATGAATGTCTTTAAAAACTCATTTTTTCCCAGAAGAGTGCATGACTCGAATAAATTTCCGGAAGAAGTTGTCTTAGCCCCGCAATCTTCTTTTGTAAATGCTCTGTCGCGACTTTTGTTGAATGAACTTTTCTTGCGTCTTTCTTGCTTTCATGGTTCTTTTGTTATAAGTTTGCTCAGTATTGGAATGCGTTGTATTTTTATTGTTTGCTTGTTTGCTTGATTTGTACGCAGTGTCACCTGCATGACAACGTATGTTTTGCAACTGTATCCCACCTACAAAAATGCCCTCAACGGGCGCTGTAGGTACCTGAATAAATAAATAAATAAACTTCTAAAGCGAACTTCAGCAACCTGACAAAATGACGAACTGCATTATTCCAAATCCGTGTCTGCTGTTTGGTGGTGGTGCGAGTGTAGCCCCGAACCCGGCAAATGTGACGCCTTGAAATTTATGAAAACGACTCGGCTCCATTGCAGCAAAGAAAGAAGTTCTTCGTAGTTTCCGTCTAGGTGAAGAAATTGTATTGGCTGTATATGCATCGAGAGGCGGTTAATTAGTTTTATCCGTCCTTCAAAGCGTACTTCTCATCGAGTTTTGTTTCAGATTTGTCGTCCAAAACGATGACAACAGATTTTTGGTGACAAATCTGAGGACAAACGTTCTGAAGATACCGCTTTACAACTAACGACGACGTCATTCTGTCGTTCATAAATCACTGTTCAAATTTTAAATCAGGTTGTAATAAATTGACATGTTACTTCACTCTTCTGCATTTTTTTTTTTGCCGTGTGTTTACCACACTTGAGGCCTTTCCATACGGGTGGGCCGCCAACGAAAAGGCATGTTAACTGTTAGAAATACCTGCTTTTTCAGAAGTCACGCACATAGACCAGAAATAAAAGATCGCTCCTAATTGTTTTTCTTTTAGACATGATGGGTGCATGTCCGTTTGAGCGTTTTGATGTGGCCAAGATGAGGGCATACAAAACTCTTAAAACGCGAATAATACCTTTGAGTTTCATTTATGAAATACTGCCTTACAAATTTTCATACTAGATACGCTTTCGTAAACATATTTTAGTACCATACGTTTGACAGTTTGACAGTCAAGTTATTTTTAGCTCTTCGATATCTGTCTAATTGTAAATATAGTAGGATTGGTTTGGTTTGGTTTGGTTTGGTTTGGTTTACGGAGTTTAACGTCCCAAAGCAACTCAGGCTATGAGAGACGCCGTAGTCAAGGGCTCCGGAAATTTCGACCACCTGGGGTTCCTTAACGTGCACTCAGTAGAATTGATATGTTTATTAAATACCAACACGCGTAGTGAGTCACAGAATTTGTAAATAACTTGATCAGTGGTTTCCTGTCTACTTGCACCTGCGGTAGCCCCAACTTACAGTAATCTTTTTCCCATGAGAAGTTTTTATGCACAACGCGCAGGTACAAAAATTTCATGCGAATTATATAGGCTGTATGTTCCTCCTTTCTTCCGTCAAAAAACAAGTACAGGGGCATACAAAATCGGGGAGACCCTTTATATTGTAGAGTAAAACCAACCGGTTGAACGGACACTTATTAAGGCGGAAACTTGGGCTAGTTGGAAAGCGTTTGAAATCATGTTTGCTAGCGCTTAGTGAACACACGGGACAAGAACACAAATGCACAGGGCGGACGCTAGCGGTTGAAAAGGAAGGAGCTCTGTTCTCAAGATGCATGACGGTAGCAAACAGTCACCCAAATGAAAGAGCATACGGCTTCGGTGACTTTTGGCTTCCGTCATGTATGCCATAGCGAGCAACTCTTTGCTTTCCCTTCTCTTCAAAACATAAATAAGACGCCGACTATTCCAGGCGGGGGCCACTAGCCATCATTTGTCGCCCGTGACAGACGATCGTACGTCAAGGGCATTCCCTTGGAGCGCAAAGCCCGGAAGAGCACTGTATGTCGAGGGAACGGAACCGCTGTCCTCGTTGTCTCCGACGTTCCGTGGCCTTAAGCCGTCACTGTTTCGGCGGGACAAAAGAGGCCACAGAGTGAACCATTCTACGGCTCCGGAAAAGCCGTCACCGTAACCTCGAGGATGGCTCGAAGGGCTCGCGTTGCAACGCGTGAAGAACGTGACACTGAGAGGGAACTGCGGGCTCGGTTTGCGCCGACGGCACTGGTGCCCTTCGTTCCTGCGAAGGGGGCATGAGGAAGCGTTGTGGCCTTCCGGGGATCACGCCCGTGGTGCAAAGCGATCCCTCGACGCCCACAGATTGCGAACCACGGTTGTTCGGCTGACTACCCGCCGCGTGTCTGTGCGTCCATCCCAAGCGTTGTGCCGGTGAACAGTGGCTGAGCTGGAGCGAGGCGAACTCAAAAAGCACTCTCCTTCTTTCGTCTACGTATGTTGTTTTCCTTGGTTGAAGATTTCTTTTTGTTCTTATTTTTTTATGTTGTTGAAGTTGTTCGCACATGTCTACAATATGCCAAAAAAGAAAGAGAACTGAATTAAACGCTTACAAGTATCAATTGTTTTCTTTATTTGTACAAACTGCACGCGTAAAGTCCCAAGCAGGAGTTGGTTACCATACAGTAGACCAACATTACATAATTCTATGTGTATGGATCTGAACAAGCGACAAATAAAGAACCAAGGGGTGAAAAACAGAAAACAAGTTCCAACAAACTAGCGAAAAGGGCTATCGATCAAACCCTCGCTCAGCAACAAAAACAACATTTTCGGGTGCAAACACATGGTATGGTACAGTGTTCGGAGCGATTGTAGTCCCAGGAAGAAAGACTATAAAATTTTGAAGGAGAAAATAACCGCACATCTCTGTTTTTTTCTTTCTTAAGCTGTTTTTTTGTACTTCTGATTGCACTTTATTTTCATAGCTACTTTGTCTCTCCTGCGCATTGACCTATTATTGTTTTTTTTTTCATGCGACCAAAAAATCTTAGGCGCCATTTCTAATCCCTGGCTTGTCCTTTTTGAGATCGCAAAAAGCACAAAGCGATCGAGGAAGACGCTTTCTAAGTTGGTCTGACAATATATTTTGTACCATTTTGTAGCGTTCTTCCTTTAGGAATAAACAGCTGATACTTTTTCGGCACTTAATTTCTAAGTATGCTCCGCGTGCTGTGTTCTGGTCAGTCACATGTAAAACACATATTCATGAGCACATCGCGCTGTGCTTGGAGTTGCATGTTTGAAACTGAACGTCAAGTTACTTGGAAGTATACTATACATTGTTTCTCTTTTGTCTTAGGCATATTTACAACGGTGAAACCCGCAACAAAGATGGCAGAGCAACAACAGCCTGCTTCAGCGTTTTCCATTGAGCCTTATTGATTGCGGATGATTATGTTGAGTCCTGCCGCAGGACTCAATTATTTGGATAGTTCTTGAGCAAAGTGACAACACAAAATATTCAGTCTCATGATAAATTTGACAATAGCCGTAACTACCATAAAATTAACCTCACAAAATATTGAAAAACAAGACCACGTTACACAAGGCTGTTCATTTTCTCGCTCTTTTAAAGAACAGAAAAAAAAAGGTTCATCCCAAACAACCAAAATATTTGTGTAATCGGACGTAAGCATCCGTTTTGTGCACAATATTACGCAGTTTACTTCGTATTTCTATCAACCTGCTGCTCATTATTTGCTTTGTGGTCTTCGCCGGTTCCATTAGGTGACCAGTGCATCTTATCAGTTTTGTCGGTGACGGCTTCGCAACCTGCATGAAATGCTTGTATATTGCATGAAAGCCCACGAACGCTACCCAGGCCGAAGTTTTCGATCCGTTGAGCGTCAGGTTGGCACCATCATTTTCATTTAAACTACCGGTAAGCGGGTTCTTTTTTCATCCTTAAATGTTTACTCCAAGACGAAAACAGCCTTAAGCAGGGTGTTCGCAGCTAGGTACAACCCATTGTGCAAACAACGCTTTTTTTTCGTGCACATGACAATTCACCTGTACTTTTTGCTCCCCTTTCATTGTAATACCCTCTCCCTACTGTAATGCTTCGTATAGCGTTGTGGGTACTGTGATAAAAAATAAATGAGCGAAATCAGGCAACCTGCTTCAGCATGATATTGAATCTCCGTCCCACTCCATCCATGGAACGGTGGAGCGAGAGTACCGTCCTAATCAAAAGTGATAGTCAAAGTCGTTTAAACTCAACAGCAGGAACTAACCAGATTTGTCTACCTCTGACATGCTTACAGAGCGCACACGCTTGTCTCGGTTTGAGGCGATAACCTAGACTGTTCGTTCTTAAGAATTTAATTAAGCAAAATATCGCTCTGCAAACAAAATTTGATTTCTAGGAATATTTTCGTTCTCTTAATACAACAAGAACTTCACTAAAACTGCCAACTCAGTTTTATTTCTAAATCTGTAGACCTCCGAAGATTCAGATGATAGATAAAAGCAGCCTGCTGAAAAAGCAAAGTTTTCATCTAGATTCTAAATACAATGATACAAACGTTCTGAATGGCTCGCTTTCCAACGGCACGATGGTTACAAGCAGTTAAAAAAAACTGGTGCATATAAATTGAATATCCACATCGGTCCGCAGACACACTACTACCTTTAGAATACACTCTACGGTAAACCTAAGACGCCTTGAGAGCGCAATGGTCAGGATCAATAGCACTGACCGACGCCCAGATGGTCGGATGGGATGAACTGTGAAATTACATTGCGCTTTTAGGATGATGTTTTTTCCTTTGGCACTGTTTCATTTCACCACAACCCACTGGCTGAAAATTGCGCCAAATAATCTATCTTTACTTTGGATATCATTTATGGTTTGGTATTGATTGTATGCTTTACATATGCTCCATTTACATTTTGCTTTACTTGCTAAAAATTTTATTATGCCTTCACACTTTTCCCATTATACAGATGTAGTCTTACTCTGTGTCGCGCTTTAAATCAGCCGTTTACGGGCGCTAGCTTTCGGTGCAGCTTTAACTCTTTCTGCACTCACCGCTACCTTGGGGGCGACGCTGAGCCAGGTTCTGTGCCGGCACGATATAACTTTTCTTTATTACTTTTCTTAGAGAGGGGTATGGAGGTTACCGTAATCGACTCGCTGTAGCCTTTGGCGCCTAGGCGCCAAAGGCTTCACTCAGCGGCTACGCAGAGCCACTCGTCAGCATTATCGCCTAATGCCACTTGTACTGCGTATGCAGTAACACAGAAGAGCGATTACTACACGGCTCTGAAACTTTTGAACCCGGCACAGTAAGCTGCTGCTAATAGTTTGCTGCCAAAGCTATTCCGGTCATGCCTTTTATCTGCGGATAACTGAAATAGTGTCGAGAAAAAAAGCACAGACAAATTCATGAATCACACATCCGGTGAGCAAGGTAGAGGAGCTTCGTTGAAGATATGCAACTCGCCAAGTGCAATAACAGTCATGGTGTGGCAGCTGCTGATGCACGTGATCAGAGGTGTCTGGATAGTGATGGCAGCCAGGCGATGACGATAATTTTACTCCAGACGTTGATTTATACAATGAATTAATTTAAATTTTTTCTTGTCTCCGTTCCGTTCCGTTAATCATCTGCCAACTGGCTCTTCCACTTTCCGTAATAAAAAAAAAAGAAGAATCAAGAGCTATGTAAAGATTTTTATAACTTTCCATAGCGTTTTCTTTTTTAAATACCTTAATTTCTTCTTGTCCCCATAAACCAAGGCTGAACTGAAACCAATATTATCGGCCTATTGTTTCGTATAACCTAAGAACACCTGCTATAAGCGAGTAATGCTTCCTACTTAGAAGTACTGTGCATTGTACTCAGAAGGGAGCTTTCGTTGTCTCTTTTTGCGCTCCTACTTTTTGCAAAAACTGATAGTGATAGGATTTGCATACTTCAATCGGGATACCATTGTACTGCTGAGTGGTTATCTTTGTATTGAGGTTTTATTCTCTGCAGTCATAGTTGAGCAGTGGTACCGTATATCCGCATAGCATGGCTTGCATTTGCTTCTCTCATTTCACGGCAAGGTGTTTTAACCGTAGTTCTTCCTCCACGTTTAATCGTATCATAAAAAAATATCACAAAATTATTCCTGCCACTACACAAACACACAAAAACTGCTTATTTCCGAACAAAATTCGTAAATGGAACCGTCCACAAACCAATATTAATGCCCAACTACTAGTTCATTTATATAAGCTCTTGAGCTGTACTCCTCAGTTCTTTAAATGCTGCTACGTGTGTGTAATTTTATTTATTTTTACACAGATACTTCTTACTGCGGTTTTGTTATTCGTGAATGCCTTTCATCGGCTGTTTATCTCGGTTTGATGCGATATGCTCTTTGTGTCTTGATGTGTTTTCCGCATGTGTTAACTAGTTCGGTGCTTCATATCGTTCACTCCTCCTTACAGCCTCATCTTCAGGCTGGCAGTACTGTATAAATAACAAATAAATGAATAAAATTATCTTCGTACTTTCAATAAGGCATTACAGAGGAAAAACCTTAGCCGTCCTGTACTAAGAGCCTATCTGACTATTGTGCTTCTCTGATCCTTGCAGCATTTACACTGCTCTTTGCACGTTTTGTACTCACCTGCGTTTTGTCCAAATTACAGAATGTCTGGCCGCCATAACGTCGCACAGTCGTATTCGTTCGAGCTGCACTCAAATAGCAGCAAAAAAGTTTAGCTAGATCCGCCTAATCACAATGAAAATGACTACTGCAAAGGCATGTAGTAAACACAGGTAATCACTCCTAGATAGAAGGGTGAATGCTGTACCTGTACTCTAGTCGTCCACTACCTACCACAAAAAGGCGTTGATTAGAAATCGATTTTTCTGCGATGGATTTGAATGCGGTGCCCTTCATCCGGGAGAGGCTAACGACGCGTGTCGACCCCTCTCCGCTCATTTCCGTGTCCCCATCGCATCTGTCCATCCCTCTTCTATTCTTCTTGTTCTGTGACTTTCAGATGCCAGAACTATGGAGCTTCATTTCCCTGTACAATCGATCGTTCCACGTGTGCTTCGCAATCCTCATTTCCCGTCGCGTTCTATGACCTGTGCTCGCGAAAGGCTTATTTTCGGAGCCTTGCTGCACGTCGGGCGGGTTGCCAGCACAAGGTCAGTTTAATAAAGGGCAAGAACGGCACATATGACGGGAAAAGAGCCACTAATATGTAAGCTTGCAGCTCAGGTATTGTCATTGAATCCGCGGTGATCAAAGCGTGAATCAACCGCTGAGACACTCAGCGATTGTGATTATAACACTGAAATAAAGCCCGGAAATATATTTGGGAAGCGGTGATCTGGACCTTTATACAAAGTAATTAACGTCATCGGCTTATAGAAAACAGGAGTGACGCGGGTATTCTACGTCGACAAATATGACCACCAATAAAAGACGCTCGACATGTGATAAAATAGAGTGGAACGACATTTATGAAGTTAGTGGAATGAAATTCGTGAAACATTTTCAGAAAAACTTGAGCACGGGATGTCGCCCACTCACTTATCGTTTTTTTTTTTTTGTACAAGATAGAGTGCCTGAAGAATACTTTTTGTTGTTTTTTTTTACTGCCATTGGTTCTTGATCTCATTCCGGCATTAACGAGTTCATCTGAATAAAATCAACGAGAGGTTTTGCGCATCATTGTTCTTTTTTTAATTGTTTTTTTTTCATGGATGGTTGGGGCTAAGTACTACACCAGGGTGGCCAAATCCTGCTCTGCTGAGGGAGTGCGTTGTAGGTTCTGGACACCGAGATCAGGCCGCACCCCAGACGTGGTTATGCAATTGTTACGACACCGCGGTTTTTTTTTAATTTATTTAAACCCGGTGGAGAATTTCCGGGGACCTGGGATTGGAACCCTGGTCCTCTTGCACGCGAGGTGGATGGTGTAACTATGTTGCCTACTGTTGCTGTTTCTGTTGCTGTTGCCTACAATGTATTTATGAATGTAATCGCAAATATAGTCAGGACAGCCTTAGACTTCAATCAACCAAATGATCAGGAAGGCTTTCATAAATGATACTCGACAATAGATCATATTCACTCTAAAGATTAGGTGATAGGCAAATGCGCAAAATATAAGCAAGCCTCATATGTAGCGTTCATTGATTACGAGAAAGCATCATGATGTAGAAGAGTGCAGTAGAAGGGTGTAGAAGAGTCTTACGTGAAAATACTGGAAGGTATCTATAATGATTGCACATGTACCGTAGTACATCATAAACTAGACACAAAATTACAATAAGGAACGATGTCAGGAAAGGAGATACAATCTCCCCAATGCTATTGACCGCCTGCTTACATGAGGCGTTCCGAGGACTGGATTGGGAGCAGGTGGAAGTTAAGAGGATACTGAAGCAATCTGAGATTCGCTGAAGACATTGGGTCGCTAAGGACAGGACCCTCGTGCTGTCCTTTCTCGTCGTTTACTGTGTCGTCTTTGTATGCGGTAAAAAGAACTCTCAATGTACCAATGAGCAGCATCACGCTTATTGCTTTATCCTTCTTGGTGGCGTCATTTTTGTAGACCACAGCCTGCGCAGTCGTTTTTTATGCTTACTTGTGGGTCATTAAAAATTTAACGAATTGAAATAAGCAGTAGGCCACCTTTGCTAGAACACAAAGCGAAAGATTAAATTTACGAGAATTACTCTTGGGCTGTTGCGCGGACAACACACTTACTACATTTATCTAGACACCATAACGTGCGTTACTTAATTATGGATCATAATTCAGTACTCAGAGAGCTGCTTAGTCTCTTCTCTGTTAGGCAAGTTCACCTTTGCACTTTGGGGTGACCTGTCCAGCCTCTTTTCGTTACTGTAGTACCTGCTGGTGCGGTAACCCTAAATTTACCTTCGTCGTGATGTCGCCCTTCATTACACTAATGTGGCAGGTCCCATGGAAAAAAACTGCACGGCGGTAAATTTCAATTTTACCCGGAAACTCATATTACTGTTTCTACCAAAGTAAGCCAACGCGTGTCGTACCAACCTCGTCCTTCTATTCTCTAATGAGGATGCATGCACACTGTGGTAGATTGGCACAGGCCGGAGATTACTTTGCAGCGCAGCCCCCGATAGCCTTAGTCGACCAACCTGCTGCTCTAGTATATCCCGACTTTTTTTTCTGTTAGATCGTATCTTGCCTTTTGCCTAGCATGGCTGTTTCCTTTTGCTTGATTGAGTCGTATGGCGTGGTCCACGGCGCTACGAAACGGCGGATACGTCGTCACTAAACTGAACAAACCACGTTCCATCCCAAATTTCGACACTATCACTGCCATAGCCGTGACTTGATCAGGAGAAAAGCGCTGAACACGAAATTCGACAGCCATGGGCTCCTGATTACGACGTCAGAGAGCAAGCTATGGTGCGCTCCCGGAACTATCTGCTGCTACCGGTCCCACCATAAATTCGGGGAAACGAGCATTCCTGTCGTTATTCTTTTTTTTTCTGGGCGCACGAAAATACGAGCAGGCAGGGTCCAACCTAATTTTCTTGTGAGGCGGCGAAGGCGTTACTGACGGCGTTACTGAGCACGCTATTTGGAGCAATGCATTTTTTCTCCGCCAAAGCATTACAACAGTCGAAGTCTGTGAGTTTCAACTAAAAAAGCGTTGTCCTGTATGCGAGAGCAGGTACGGTGTTGCGCGGGCATTTTCGATTTTTTTTTTCTTTCTGAGAAGGCTCCCATGATACAATGGGTGAGACAAGGCAAACAGGAATGGATTAACCACTAGACATAACACGTGCTGCAATGCTACGTCCTTGAAAAAAAAAGGAAAAATGTAAGCCATTGTAAAGATGAATAAACACTACAGTACAAAGGCACTCAGATGCATTCCTTTCTTGCTAATTTAAGTGAATTATTTTACTTGAGTATGAAGCTTCCGGGCCACAAATCATCTGAACCCGACTACAGAGGCCCATTAACGCATCGAGCGGCTGGGCACGGGGGGTTGTGTTCTAACATGTAGGCGGCTTCTCAGGTCGGTGCATTGATAGAGTCTGGTCTGGTCGCGGCAACGTCGTCAGTTGCTATAGAGAAAAGCTCACAAAAATGTAAGGAGTAGAGTTCGGCCGAACCCTATTAATGCTTCTGTTTGTGGCCATGATATTTTTTCCCATGTATAAACCGTCGCAATATGATCGGCACAGCCCACGCCATAATTTCAGGCGTTCGCATCAGAAATCTCTCAAAAGTGTTGAGAATAAAGGACGAAAATAAAATTTTTTAGGTCAATACTGAAGTCTTGTGAAAAAAAGGCTACGTGCTCATGCGGGTTGTAGTAGCGAAGGACGAAAAGAAAGACGGTTGAATAGTGCCTGCTGCTACAATATCAGGCATTCAGAACAGTTTAAATAAAAATCAATCAATCTGTAACCGAGTGCGGTTTTCAACTTCCTGGCATCCACGCCCTTTGTCTTCTGTTTCAATTAAGTAGCTAAGATTCCTTTTCGACCTTTCGATGGAGAAATAGCGTTTGATAGAGAGTTAGAGAGAGAGATCTTTAATGCAAAACAGATATTTCAACCGGCGTGAATATTAGTTGACATGCTATTCTGCGTAGGGGAGGGAATAGGAGAGCAAAGATGGAAGAAGGCTGCTAGTAAGAGTGGAAAAACAAGCATGCCCTTCCTCACTTTGCCGCGAAAATAGATCCACGACCGGACCGACAGCCATCCAGATGATGGAGTGGACGAAAGGATCAGAAGTTTGTCTCCCAAGAAAATTATCTGGTGTTGTCAAGAAGAAAGATTTCAGCAGAAAATATCTAATCAAAGGAGTTGACCCCGTCGATCTTCCTGGCTCATCCGTCTTTATTAGGCTCAAGAAGAGGCTTGACCACTCGGGAAGCGTGCAGCTAAACGTTAATGCTTAGCCAGTCATGTAGACTACTGCATGGCTTCGACTCAATAGGTTTGCTGTAGTGGTGGATGACTCTTGCATAACGGGAATAACTTCCTTGCGTTTCATACACAAGGCTGTAATCTCGTGTGCAGGGGCGCCTTCGCTCAGCTGCTTCTTGGATACTGCAGGACAAACGGGGGCCTACTGGGACGCGTAAGCTTCTAGAAGACATTCCTTCCCGACACGTTCCAGACCTGCCCGTTAGGTCTGAAGGCTATAAACGAGAGGGCGCATTTTCTAGCTACACATTTTTTTTTCTTTCATTTGGACCTCGGCCTTTTGGTGGCCTAGGCTGCAGAAGAAGTTGTCAGTCTGGTCTTGAGAGAAACACATCCCTGCTGTCGTCTACTTACATAAAGGCGTTGTTTGCCCTTGCTACACTGACAGTTTGGCACCAAGGTTGACAAAGGACGCAGCATGATGGCCGTGGTTCACTCGCCTTTCTAGTATTATCGGTGGTGATCCAACCACGGGCGAGAAGCGGGGTGGTCTTTGCGCAACATATTGTGGCCTCGTGTTTTGTGGTGCCTATTTCCAAACAGGAAACATATACAGTGGATTACACAGGTTCAAGGTATAGCCGAAGAGCTAGAAGCAAGCGTTGCCAAGCATCAGCACTGCATTTTGCCTTTCCCTTGATCTATTCCCGCGGCCGCGACACATTTACAAGGCTGCGAAGATTTACATTGGCGGAAAACCACCTCGATGCAAAATTTACGCTTAAACAACATTCCTACAGTAAGCAACGTATCTGAACAGCCAGGGTGAGAAACATTCACGAAGCTTCATGGTAGCTACAGACATAATTTTCCTCGAATAGACACTAGGTGTGAATATAACTTTTTGAAGACTCTAGCAACGCTAAAAATGCAATGTCAAAAGACCGAAAACGCTGCCGAATTTCTTTCCTTTGCTAAAAAAGAGAAGACATCAAATATACTCACGCGTGCACTACGGATTGGGTTTTCGCTTATTTTGAATTATCTTTTGTGCGTACAAAGCCAGGAATATTTAAATCACTTTCTAGCCATTTCATATATTATAACAGTGCCCTTAATGAAATTAAATAATATAACTTTTACTTGGACATTCAAGACTCGCAGAAGAACTCAATGGGATAATCAACACATGGAATGTCCGAGACAAAGAACACTATGACTGGTTTTGCTCGTCCACTTGTTAACTTGTTGGTCAGAACTAAGGGAGAACACTTCTCGCAAAGCTAACCGGGAGACTACGACTTCACAACAGCGTCTTATGGCAGTTTCGTTTGCGTGTCTCAGGAGAGCAGGCCAGAACAGAGGCCTAACAGGCTCTTCCTCGACTTCCTGACCGCTTCCAGTATTGCTGCGCCGCACCCGTTCAATGAATATGATTTATTTCACCCGCCAAGTTTATTCCCTTTTTTGTACGGCTGGCTCTTGCCGCCAGAGAATTCTCCCAGCATTTTGGCTTATGCGTACATTTGCCCACGAAGTTCGGACTCTGAGTTCCTGGCGGCCGTCTTGGGAACTCGCAAAGCCAAGAGCGGGGGCTCCAGGGAACTGGTATAACGGACGCAGATAATGGGTTGCTCAGAAGAGGCTCCATTCCAGCTGGCAAGTTGGTCGTCGATTTTGCTTTTTTCGCTGTTGCTCTACCCCAAAAGCGTTTTCTTTTTGTCTTTGTCAACGCATTGCAAACAAGGAGTGCATCAGCCGCGAGGTTTACTAATTCCGTCACTTGGGTTTAGACCGTGGTTGAACACTTCACGCGCTTTCTAAGATCTGCCTGGCAACTACAAGGCAGGCTTCAATTTATCATTTTACCACATATAGTTTCAGACCGGACCTGTTAAAGAACTGCGCTATGAATTATTTGCACCCGACAAAAGAGGCTTAGGCGCACGTACAGCTCAACAATAAATGAGTGAAGAATATGCGGGTCACTAAAATAGCATTGCTTTCCAAAGCAACCCGCAACGCTAATCACCGCAATAAATGAACGTTACCTGCACCAGGAAAATAGTTGCCATCATACACACTGTCCCTACGTAAGTCATTTCCAATGAACGATCTTCGAGGCCGCTTGTCTTGTGATTTAAAATGAGCATTTTTCTGGTGTCTGGTTTCCCACGAGCAACATTTTCGCTCAATACAAAATTCCAGAAAGCTGCCTCCCCCCAAATGTTAAACGTCTGCAAGCCGCAAGTGGCATTACAGAGTAATGTGATTTTTAAGTTTTTAGTTGCCGTCTACATGTGCGTTAACTTCTCTCGTGTTTATAGTGCAGAGCTCGGTTGATCGTTTCCGCGAGTAGAAACGCATAGCTTGCTTACGTATGATATGTAGGTGGCGCTTGTTTAGGCTCAAAGAGACGCCACACTTTAGACAAGCTTCAGCGCAATGAGCACCTTAACAATAAAGTGATACCTGTGCGCAAAGAACTTGTACTCTTTCCTTCTTAGACGTGATTGTCGGGCAAAGAAAATATCCCCGAAATTTTTTCATCTGTGTCCGATATCAATGTGTTTTGCCTCTGCGACAACAAACAACACAATGAGCTCGCTACTTGTTCTACGGAGCTGGCCCTGTAGATTTGAGTGTGATATTCGCGAAAACGGTAGCTAGATGTGAGGTTCTCTCTATAAAACGGCACTCAACAATATTGCACATAATACCGTTATCACCGGACATCAGGCTGCACGCTTGTGCGATTCGTTGGAGCACTTGCTAAGGTTAAGAGAATGCTCTTAGAAACCCGTACTTTAGAACCATCCTCAGAGCGATAAGAGAGTACTGACAGTACTATGGAGACAATTTTTAGGCAGTTCCATGAAAACCGTACCGCGGCGGCCGCGTTTCGATGGAGGCGAAACGCAAGAGGCGCCCGTGTGCTGTCCGATGTCAGTGCACGTTAAAGATCCCCAGGTGGTCGAAATGATTCCGGAGACCTCTACTACGGCACCTCTATCTCTATTTCTCTTCTTTTACTCCGACCTTCCTCCCTTCCCTTACGGAGCAGTTCAGGTGTTCGCCGATATATGTGAGACAGATACTGCGCCTTTTCCTTTCCTCAAAAACAAATTAAAAACAATTAAAAATAAAAAAAACCGTTAGAGATCCCCAGGCGGTCGAAATTATTCCGGAGACCTCCACTACGGCACCTCTCCCTCTCTTTCTTTTTTCACTCCTACCTTCCTCCCTTCCCTTACGGCGCGGTTCAGGTGTCCGCCGAGATATGTGAGACACATACTGCGCCATTTCCTTTCCTCAAAAACCACTTTACCAATTTTTACTTTTTAAGGAAATGCTCTCTGTCTCTGCGTGAAGATATTGGCTGTAATATCTGTTTTTATTAGGAAGTGTGGAAACAATTTCAACAATCCCTTTTTAAAATAACCCAGTGCGCCAGTGATTTACAGATAAGTTTTTTTGTCGATCACTGCTTGACATCGCCGAGACATTGAGGCCACGAAGGTGTCAGTAAACGTCTAGCCTATCTTTCCTCACTTTTGCCGCAGCTGGTCGACTTTCCGTGAGGGGATGCTGCTTTCTTTTCCTTCGGGACAACGCGTGCTGCTCATGAAAAGATGTTCAGTGGTAATAATGTCAGCAAACTGGCTTGGCCACTCAGTACTCTTCCGTCACTCAGTACATGTCCGTCGTACTCTTGATTTATTTTTCACAAGGAGCCCTGGACTGAGGGCAACCGACCACTGATTAGAGGCGGACGACTTCCACAGAGAAGGTTCCTGGGGGTAGAACCAAGACGTCTCTGAAGATGTCCCAAACCGCAGGAAAAACCATTAGTGTAAATAAAGTTTTCCCTTCCTTCCTTCACAAGCGCAGGAGAGTGCTTCGGGCAGTCATTCTGCTAAAACACATACAATGATCCGCGATGCTTGCATGCCTATGAAAGCATAATCTTTTCAAGAATGCCCTGATCAAACTCTTCGCTCATGGTACCTTGAATTCAACGAAGCAGACAAACTCCACGAGCGGAGAATCAGCGCCGTATTGCGACGTTCCCGTCTTTGTGGTTTAACAAAGAAGATGGTAAAAAGGTCCATATAAATTGCGTGTGGGGTGACGTATACAACAGATTACGTCATTACCACGAGAAAAGGACTGCCATTTCTTCAATAAGCTTACACTTTTTAATCCGTTACCCATACACACCTGGTGTTCCTTTATATACGTAATTCTGGACACCAAGTTCTTCTAAGAGCTTTCGAATTTTGAGCTGGACACCTGTCGTTTTGTTCAGTAAACTGCACCTGAGGTCCCATAGTGTATGATGCTACTTTCGGGAAACACACCAGAGCCAAATCTTTGGAAATGTTCATGATAGATTGTCTTGAGTTTTCAGGCTCACGTAGAAAGTGTCTTTGGTCTTGGTTGTTCTCGCATTTCTCCGGAGACCATCGAAAAAGCAAACCTCCGCTGAACCTTTATCTATTCAAAACTTTTAAAGCGTGGATTGCGCTATTCTGAAATCCAATGAAAGATGATGATGTTTAAAACCACAAATTTGGTCGCCGATAACTAGCACTTTACACAGATTTTGGCAGAGATTTTAATGGTCGTGCGAGTCACCCCCCTGTGATGTGTATGAAAAAGCAGTTGCTTTAATGTTCACGTCGTCTATTCTTTAAAATGAATCGGTTTCTTCTCGCAAAGCATGGAAAACACTTATCAAAATCAAACACACTTCAAAATCAAAATCAAACACACTTACCCCAGCCCAGTAGGGGTATGAGCAAAACTCTAGTGGGAAAAGTTATTTCAATGCATATTTCAGCAGTTTCACATGTGAACTTAAGTGTTATATCACAGTTCTAAAACTTGCTGCCCAATGCTCGCATAAACAGGTAGGTAGGCGCTCCATGGTAAAGCTTTAAGCGATTAATATCAAAGCTACAAAGGCTTATGAGAAGCTACAAGTCGAGGACGCCTGGTTTGCTCGTCGATTGAGAGCGACGGGCGGACACTGCTGCGTCTTTGCTGCATGAAGGGTGCCCATAATTCATTTCACTTTCATCATCGTTATTGCTAGCGCTTTCCCGTTCGTCCTGCTTTTATCTGCCGTTTTAATCTTGTCCTGTCAGCTTCAGTGAATCCTTTGTGCGGAGATTTCCGGAGCAGACAAGTGGAAACGCCACGGCTGCCCGCATTAGACTTCCGTTGGCTAAGCACACTCCATCTCCAAGATTTGTGCGCAACAACGCTAAGAAAGTAATAAAAAAGAAAAAGAAGCTTTCAGCCGCAATCTGCCTGATTGAATAGGAAGGGGTCTTTCTTTCTCCTTTTACCACGTGCCAACTCTCGACATTTCCTTTGCTTTCATTCTTCCGTTTCAGATCTTTCATTTTCCAGTTGCATCAGAAAAGATTGAGTCTCTGTTTACCGCGTTGTCAGTCCGTTTAGGAAAATGCATTGCCTTTCAAGTAGCCACGAGTAATCTTGTCAGACCACCACTTCTTTTTACTTTTTTTTCACCGTCTTTTTATACGCGCGCCTTTGTGGCAATGCACTCGCATTCAAGTCCCTGCGTTGTTTCTGTGTGTCCCGAAAATGGCATCTATGTGGACAGTTTCTGCGTAGTCGCACTTTTGCGGAGGACAGGACAGCGCCTGTGGGCTTAATCGCTACTGCGGCTATCCGCGTGTCGTTATATTTTATGGAGTGGGCTTTGACTGGTTATCTGCTGTTAATAGCTGCCTATACACTCCGCGGCGGTAGGTGCTCAAGGCAGCAAAAGTTAACAGGACGTATGTAATTAAGAAAGAGTTTATTGCGCGACTGCCTCTCTAACCAGTCTCCTGATATTGCGAGCAAGTGCGTCTCCTCATACTATGAGACATTTCAGGCCATTGACTTACCCGGTTTCCCCTGAGAACTGTTTTCCGCATATCCGCTTCCCGTAACCTATTTCCAGCCTTTATTTTGCGGTAAAGTTGTCTATTTTCACCCCTAGAACTCTTTGCACTGTTTCTTCGAGTTTCTGGTGATACAAACGGATATTGGAATGTGGTGATAGCTAAACTGTTTTACCCAAGCTCTGGAAAAAAAAAGTTGTAGAGACTGAAGGTGAACGATATAATATTGGCAAAAAATGTCACATTTCAGACATGTAATAAGCACAGTGCACAACGCTGAGGAATAAAACATAAATGAACAATGAAATCGGAAAACTTCATTCTTATGAATGTCTGGATATTATGTCGATCTCATTCCTTGCTATTATCTTCACATTAACGTTTAGCTGGTTGCGTTGATGTATAAATTATGTCATCCTCTTAAATCGTAGTCCGTGGAGAAGCCTTGATGTTAAAGCACAATATTTTGCCTGTGCAAATAAATTAACCTATATATTCTGCATCTTTGATTTTGCTGTTGCTAAAATACCGTGAAGTACAAAAGCTTTTTGTGCGCACGACACTCATTGTAAACCAAGGTCAGTTCTCTAATAATGAAGATTTTTATTACGTCTTTCGCTTAATATCTAAGGTTAGAACCTCCATTACAGACCAACAGGAAAAAGCTCACATTTTTCTTTTTTCTAAGCCCGAGAGTGCCTTTCGGTGATTACGTCTCGCATTAGTGAACGACATTAATTGGTTCGTCAGCGCGATGTTTATCGTTGAGATTCTTATTGGATGACGACACAAAAAAGGAGCACGAAAAAAAGCCAGTCGGCCTTCATTATGCATTCATAAGTTCTAGTGCAGTAATGCGGCGACATTTCATCCTGAATGACGAACAAGATGAATTTGTCAAGCTGCTAGTGGCGGAAAAAATACAAACGTTTTCAGTGTGCCACGTGTACAAAAAAAAAAGATAACAAGAACGTGTTTTATATGTATCGCGCAATATTAAGCTTGTCTGAAGCGTACAGAGCAAAAACAAGACAATGCAAAGACAATAGACTGCAAACTACACCAAAAGAAATCACTATCAAGCTCATCAATGCGGGCAAGGAAGCGGAAACCAATAGCAATGCTTTTAGCATGCATGCATGCATGAAAGAGATCTCGGCAGCGAACGGTGTTAAGCCTAAAGGAAGAAAGCAAATCGGAACGGCCAGACGTGAGTAAGGGGCTCAGGCGCGAGAAGTAGGTGACGACGTCGGTAGGATTATTGCGAAAAATGTATTACGAGCAAAGCCCTGCCAACACATTAAAAGGCAGCCCCTCTCTTGTTAACTCGAGCGTTATTAAAATATATTGTAAAACTATGACAGTCTCGGTGATTTATTTGTTTGATTTTTCATTGTCGGCTATTTTGGTTCAGTTGAGATCAGTGCTCTCCGCTTAATATAATTCTTCGTTGCCTGAACTTTTAATATCCGCTTTTGGCAAATTTAGGTAGGTTTCCTTCTCCGCTTTCAAATCTCAATGTGTGTACTTTTTAGATACATGCAAACACCTTCAATAAGCAGAGAACAGTTTTTTTTTTCATATTTTGAGCGTATAGCACCCGCTTTTCAGTCGGTGAGGAGTCTATGCTCGTTTTCTTAAAATGTGAAACAAATGAAAAGCTCGATTGTGCGTTGTGAACAAGCAGAAAGTATGTAATGCAACTCTGCTATGTCAAGCTATGTCAAGCTGTGTTCCTTGCGCCTTTTTTTTCATCGCATGGCAATAAATTCACACATAAGGAAGGTATTCGAAATTCAACTTTTACGCTATGCTGAGGAGCTCATTTCGGATCTGTACGTTGACAAATCGCTAAGAACGAATAAAGGGAAAAATGAAGCCCAGAAATGGCCCAGAACGAAACGCTGTGTTTTCCGACAGGAGTAAGAAAAAGAATAGAACCTTTATACTTGCTGTAAGACTGAGTATTTTTGTTTGAAGATCCCTTCGTTTTCTTAAACCCTTAAAATTTCGAATTTGTTCAGGTACAATTTTTCTATGGGACTTCTAGTGTAATCGAAGAGCTGAGCAAGCCGATGAACGAACTACAACACCTTTTCTGAACAAGTAATGGCGTTGACAATTCGCGCGAATGCTTTGGAATGCGAGTGAAAACGAAGACACTTCATTTTACTCTGCGCCTTCCTCTGTGAGTTTCATCCACACAAATGGACAACTCTTCCAGTCGGGATAAATGTTTTGAACAGGGTACAGCTCCAGAACGATGAAACAAATAATGGATAGCAGAGCTATGGAACACGTCAAGATAGCTAAAAATAGAAGAGAACGCAGGCAAATCAGCACTCCCGAAACGTGAGATACATGTCAGCGAATTGCAATGTAAAGAAGCAAGCAAAGAGATACTATACTTGAAAGGCGACACCAGACGTAAAAGCACACTAGAGTTCCTTCCAGATCCTTAAAAGGCTGTGAGATTGGAAAAAGCTCCGAGTGCTTTAGTCCGTAGAAACTCTTCTATTTTTCTCTTTTTTTTTGTTTCCTATCTTTTCATCCCCTTGCACGCCGTACCCGCGTCAACAGGCGCTTACGAACGTCACTGGAAAGCAGTAGAGACTGGCGAAAAGGAGTGCGCGACCGAATGCGGAGCACACGCTTTCTCGATGTTCGCAGTGTTGACAGCCTTGAAGGAAAGTGTCAGGCAATTGGAAAAAAGCGTAAGTGCCGTTCTTGAGCAGCACTTCGTTGTCAAGAGTCGTTTTTGCCGCGTTGTCTTCATTCTCAATATTACATGCACGGCATCTGTTGAGGGATACTTCTTTATTCATGTACACCATAGTATGAAAGAATTGCCTGTTTTCCAAACATGCCGTTTTACAGCCCGTTCAATCTAAATATTCATAACCTCGTTGTCTCCAAGTGCCGTGAAGGGTTGTTGAACGTCCAATAATATTTCCTTCTTACAAAGTTTTCAAAAATCTATGAAGCTGCTGCGTTGCAGCCGTCAATATTGATTGCGGTATGTGGCTATCACGCTGCAGTTCCATCTGAATTACCATGCACTATATATTTTTGCATTTGACCTAAATCTTCGTTCCGTGTGTATAATCAAATAAGTTTCTCAAGGAAATGATTCACACAAAACAGAATTTAGGCTTCGTTGCGTCACCTATAAATACTCGAACAGTTCACCACTCCTGAAGGGTATCCACACACTAAAGTGTAAGAACTCTTTGGCTGCGGAGGAAGAGAGAGAAATCTTTAGTATGCTTGGCTGGAGATATCGCACATAAACGGTAGCCAACCAGAAGGAGGCGCCAAGCCCACCCCGATTTCCGTATGGGTACAACCGCCAAGGTATCACGGATGTCGCTAACATGCGCTGAATTCTCCCCGGAAAGAACACCTGATTCTGACACCCGGCCTAACGAGGAATTTCTCTCTGCCGGAGGTTGACACAGAGCCAGTACTTTGCCACGCTTATTCGGTGCAGTGCTGAAGAATTCCGTTCCATAGCTGGAATACTTCGCGCCCCCATAGATTTTTTGAGTCACATGGCGGCTTAGTGGTTATGGTGCTCGGCTGCTGACACGAAAGACGTGGGTTCGATCCCGGCCGCGGCGGTTGAATTTCTTTGGAGGAGAAATTCTAGAGGCCCGTGTACTGTGCGATGTGAGTGCACGTTAAAAAACCCCAGGCGCTCGAAATTTCCGGAGCCCTCCACTACGGCGTCTCTCATAGCCTTAGTCGCTTTGGGACGTTAAACCGCATAAACAAATCAACCAACCAACCATTTCTATTGCGCCGTGCAAAGTACGTTTTGTTCCGGTCATCGCCAACTCTACCGCGCCCTTCTCTACCTCAGCCTTCTCCATATTATTGCAGGAAATTTCACCAATTTTACATTCTTCATAACATTACCGCTTAAGGAGCTCAGGTTTCTACGCAACAATATTCGATGAAGAAGATTTACTTTTGTACGAATAAAAACTCGAAATACACTCTTTCCCCGTTCCACTGAACAGTCCGCTTGAGAGTCAGTTAAAACTAGAGACAGTAAAACTATCGCAAAGGAAACCAGCAGAAGGTCATGGAAGGCAGGACAGAGATTGTGTCTTTCCGCTCGGACGATTTTTCGTTGCAGACGGTTTGACGAGGCCGTCGTTTCACGGAGACCCCGATCGTACGTAGTTTCTAGTGGTCTCGACAGCGAAGGCAAACCCTAGTGGTTATTAAGGTGTGCAGCCCTATAGTAGAGCATCTAATTTAGGGTGCAGTCTTAATTTTTTTTTATTCCTAAAACGTACCAGCTGGCAGTCTTAATTAGCCTTGAAACACAGGAAGGGATTGAAAGCAAAACTCCAGGAACCTTAACGCTGCCCTCAAAACATTTGCCGGTCTTTTCAAACAACGTGTTCCTCTTTTTGTTTCCTACCCAAAAACGGTATTTGCATTGATTGTGCTGCTGAAGTGGAAAAAATTTATTACCGCCACTGGATGCACATGAAAAATTTTGGCGTCATGAAAAGAAAGTAACCAGATAGAGAAAAAGGATTACAAGCCCTGCAATCATTTCTCATTTGAAATTTCTTTTAATAAATGGTACAAAATAATTGTCAGCATGCCATCTATATGAAGAATTAATGCAATGAGCTTCTCTACTAAGAAGCGCAGAAGCCTTTTGCTTCGTGCTTCTTAGCAGAGAAGCTCATTGCATTAATGGTACAAAATAATTGTCAGCATGCCATCTGTATGAAGAATTAATGCAATGAGCTTCTCTGCTAAGAAGCGCAGAAGCCTTTTGCTTCGTGCTTCTTGCATGCCACACTGCTAACCGCTCTCGCGGCGCCGCCATGCGGTGGAAATACATTTGTTAGCACCTGGATAACGTAGTAACCAACGTATAGGGCTGCACACCTTAATAACCACTAGGGTTTGCCTTCAAAATAAGTTGAGGGAGCCGCAGCGAGATAGGAGAAGCAAAAGTATAGGTGATGTACAGGGATACAAAGAGAACAGAGTGGATAATTAAACAAAGGCGAGTGATGATATCCTCATTAAGATCTACAAGAAAAAATGGGCATGGCCAGGACACGGAATGCGAAGGCGAGATAACCGATTTTCCCTTAGGGTAACTAACATTTCAACAGGGCGGAAGCCTTAACACTATGTGGATGAGAGTGAAGAGACAGGATAAGATCAAGACTGAGGAATGGCGTAACTTCGCCAGGCGCTTGAAAACACAACAGTTCTGCGCAAATTTACAACGCAACTTTGAAGGCAAATAGTTGATGCCATCGAATTTGACAGCTCCAGGAACATGTTGTCCGCAAACCATCATTGTCGCTCAAGGGTAAAAAGAGATCAGGTATCTTAGACATTAGTGAACGCCAGTTACCCCACATTAAAGCCTAAAGCGTTTGAGATGGCCAAGGCGATACCATAAGCAATCTTGATGATTTTGTTTTGTAGTCAACAACGGTTATTCTGTAAAAGCTCTGTTCTTTCAATAGGATTTAGAGTTGTTAGTAGCACTTCGTCCTGTCCATTTTGTTTTCTTTGTCCTCGTCTTTCTGCGCTAAAATTCTTCCAAATATGTACCAACTAGTCTGCAGGAATGTTCTCGCAAGGTCAGGAAGTTTGCGGGGATCAGGTGGCTGCAGATAGCACAGGATAGAACTGAATGGAAGGATATAGGAGAGATCCTTCTGCTGTTGTAGACACAAAGTTGACAGGTGATGACGCCATAAAATCGCGTACTTTGGGATATCTTCTTCGGAAACGTGGACGTCTTCTGACGACGCTGTGAGTTTAGCTTGTCGAGCATAATTGTAACCACCTTCCCGTCGATAGGATTCTCGGTTCGCAGGAGTCAAAAGGACGTGTGTATCTGATCCGGATAAAGCATATCGGTAGACAAGTATCTGGCGCGGAGCTTTCTTTGACTGCTCGCCAACAATAGCAGCTTTGCGGACAACTTTTCTCATATCGTCGCACCCCTCACTCCACTTACAACAATGAATGTCGGCTTACTGTGGCCCGAAGGACAGGAACATACTAGCAACTGCGCATATAAGCACGCATTGATGCTGGCTGATAGAACCAACGGCATCTCTACGCTCACATCCACATTGGTAATAAAGTGTGCTCTTGGAGCTCAGTTCAACGTCAAGATCTTAGTGAAAAGCTGTTAAACTCTAGCATGGACACTTTGAGGTTATTCTCCTGATACGCCATTTTAGTCTACGAGCTGCTCCCGGTTTGAACGCGGCCGTCGTCCCGTCGGTCTCCTCGGGCTGAAGTCGTTCACGTGGTTAGGCTTAAAGAGCGCTGCGACCTACCAGACCACATTTTGCCGTTTTTCAGGCTGCATACTTTTCACTGCATCAAGTTAAGTATCGGGACAATGCGATTTTAGAGCAATGGAGCAGTGCCCTATCCGCTCAATCGGACTGACTGCTGCCTGGTCGAAATGACTAAGATAAGAACAGGAATACGATTGGGTGGCTGGCTCGTAGATTCCAATGCGACTGTTTTGCCCCACTCTTGGTCTTGCTAAGGCTCTGTTACAGTCCCTGGTCTTTCCTATGAGTCGAAAAATTCTGTGAAAGTGTATCAAAACATTCATCTCTTTGTCTGGTACGCCTTTCTTAGTGGTATAAATTGCGTGCGCGATACTGTACAATGAGCAAAAAGGCTCTCGTGAACAAGCGCGAAGGGCGCTAGAAGACCCGACTAGTCGGTCTGATGAATATGGGAAGATGCATAGGCGGTGAACCTGCAGCACATATTAGGTTTTTCGTTGCCTGCATTGCTAAGTAGTCGTAGATTCTACAAAAATTCTTCTGGTCAAGCATAGGACCGCGCGTAAGGAAGCATCCCAGTAATCTATACAGGCTGTTTGTCGCAATCTTCGCTTTAATTTTCACCTACTCGTCTTCTGACCTCATTCAGATCAAGGAAGCCGTACACGTACTAGAACATCATTATTTGATCGGGCCACTGGCTAAAAACCTCATGAGTCCTGTCTTGATTGCTTTGATTAAGCCCGTGTCTTCTCAAATGTGAAATTCCTGCAAACCTACTGTTTTTTTCTCTGACAGTTTTTGCTGTTTGCACAGGAGTAGAAGAATTCATTTTCCTACAGCGCTAAAGCCAAGCATTGATAGCGGCGAAACCCTACATGGCAGATCTAGAGCTTCTCTTCACATTGCAGCGTTCTCAACCAATCCACTGTTCTTCTCACTTTGTGCAGCCGTTCCAGTGCCATTGTTCGGTTATTTATTCCTGTTCGTTTGCTTCCGTTATAGGGAAAGTAATCAGGCAAGTTCCGGCCAAAATTGCGAACACGTTCCGAGATAACGACGTGCGGAAACCGCCCAGAAGCGTTTCCCCTCCTTGCGTCTTTTATCTTCCCTCCGCTCGTCCGTGTCTCGCAATGCCATTTCCGGAATCGATTGGGCCTTGTGACCTACGCCTTCCGTTTCTAGGCGCCCCATCGCTTTCCGGATTTATTGCTCGTCATTGGTAATTCTAGACAGTTGCTGCTTGTACATTAGCTTGCCTTTCTAGCTGCTTACCCTCTGCGATGCGACGAAGATAAGGAGCCGGAAACTTAAATCACACTTTAATTACCTTGGTTCAGATATGTAGGATGCTTTTGGGTTAAATGCTTAAGTACCAGGTTACTAAAAGTTGTACCCTTTGAATTGAAGCAAAAAGCTGCACGGACACAAATAGTTTATGCATGATAATAAAGAGAAGAAACAATTGGCTGAGAAATGTGCCCTGAGAGAAGAATCTCCTTTTCTTTTTTGTGAGTTTTACAAAAAAAACTTTCATGCATTTCATCTATTTTATTTTCTTTTTCACTTGTGAAGTACCATTACTATGACTGCACCGGGGAAAGCGTTGCGCTACTAGGGGGCCGTCTTCCATAATCGGCTGTCTCTTCGGGGCTTTTCAGGCAACACTCGAAACATGTTGGCGCGGATTAAATTGATTCGTTACGTACACTTTATCAAAAGGTCCGACTTTGAAAAACACCAACATATTTGCCTCAAACTGCGCACAAAAACAGCCAGTAAGAAATATTACTGTTTTGTAGATGTTTGTTATCGCAAAAAAAATTACCTAGGAAACCGTTAGGCTTCTCACACCAATAGTATTCATTTCGTTGGGCGAGCCCCAACGATCAGCCCTTCTTCGACGCCTACCAAAATACTCTTTATGAGCGTTGAGCCCCACATGTCTCCGTTATGACTAGGAGGCATCAATATCCTTGCTCGTAAAAGTTTTACCGTTACCGATGCCCTCCCCCCTCCCCCGGAATCAACAAGTCGCCAGAAAAAGCACAATGGCAGCGTGGTCAGCACTGCACAAGACACAAATGGCCATAGCGGCTGTAAAAGACGATCCAGCTTCATGCCCCCCTTTTTTCAAAAGCTTCAAACTTAGCATCGTGGGTATTATGGAACAGCTCGAAAATTAATTTAATTGATTAAATTTCTTACGTTTCAGCCGTTAAACTTAGCCAGTCTCATACTCAAGAAAACTGGCGCAGAATAACACAAGACGGAGAAAAAAACGTACACACACATGAGCGTTCGTGTGTGTGTACGTGTTTCTCCGTCCGTCTTGTGTTATTCTTGCGAAAACTTTTCTTGAGTGTGTCGCTACATCAACTGGCCCAACGTTCTGCTGCACTTAGCCAGTCTGCTGAACCGAGCATCTGAGCCAATTAGAACACCCTCACAGAAAACATAAACTCGAATAGAAAAGTTGTTGAGCGTTGAAGGCTATGGTGACAAATATATTATTTGCGGCAAGTCGCATCTGCGAAGGCTGCTCGAAACCTCATTAAGCAAACCGATACGCACCCACAGACCGGTTAACACATCCCCACAGCTTTAACGGCTGTTTGTTTCAAATTAGCACTTTACATGCAACTCTTATTAAGATATATCGCAATACAATGGTAATTGGCACACTTTTTAGATATTAAACTAAGCAATTCTCACTTGTATCTTTTTGCAATGACAAATAGGTTTCATGAAGCGTGCGGCCATTTGCAGCTGTAGCGCAGTCTGCACTAAATTACACTGCCATCCCAATCATTGAAATTTCCCGGAAAGAAACTGGAAAAAAATACATTTGATATTGAGTCTCCAGTGTCTCAGATTTAGTACATGGAGTACTTCCTCGAACTCAGTTTAGTTTTTTTCATTTTTCTTTGCCATGGCAATGTTTGATTGTTAATTTCATTTTAGATTTCTTCTTTTTAGTACGTTCTCGGCACGCAGTACTTAAAATCACTTGATTGAATGCGCAGTATATGTGGTACTACGGGGAGCATAAGAAATGTATACACTGGAACATAATACGGAAAAAAGTAAGTCACACTGCGAAGCAGAAGGGTGGCTTTGGCCTCCACCTCTCGAGCTCTCCGCGCCTTTATTTCGCAATTTTCTGAATTTAATAGCTGGTTCAGCAATTTAGTAATTTCCTCAATGTACGGCACATACCATGTATCGTATTCTGTAAAAATTCATTTCTGCACTGTCCATTTGATCTTATGAGTTTGGTTACTGTTATCCAGAGGCATAGTCGCGGCTTTCAAGCCTCTATGGGAAGCGACCCGACTATTTGCAGGTTGACCACCACACCTCATCATTGGCTGCATCTCGCAATCAATGCTGATGGGCTAGAAGCCTACCCAGCAGCGAAACAAAAAGCCGACGGCCAATTTAAACGCAACGCTGTATTGGGAAAGCATTACAAAAGCGCCACCTACCAGATACCAGCCGCCAGCCACCACCCATCCCCGTCAGGGTGGACAGGGGTGGTGCCCAGTCATACCGTCGCCATCGAGCCCCCCCCCCCCCCCCTCTCCATCGAACTCCATCTTTACCGCTCAGCAACACCAGGCAATACGCACTTACCATCACCCTTCAGAAAAATTTCTACCTGTGATAACTCGCATTAGGGAAAAATGATTCATTATATTCACAACATCAAACTTATTATGGAATGTAAGTCCAACAGCTTACGGAGAATTTTCGCCAAATATGCCTGATCGACCCTTGAGTTGTATTTGCTTTGATATATGCCCTGGCATTTCAGAAAGCTCCAGCAGCGTTACAAATGGTAGTGGGCTATTCTATGAAAGGCATTTAGAATACAGAGTAGCCAAGTAGCCGTGTAAGATAACTTGTTACCTGTTTCGAGTTAAAAGAAGGGTCGAAAATCTCTACTCTTCAACAATGCTCCATAAGGTAGAACACGCTTTGGCCGAAAGCAAGAAATAAAACTGCAGGCGAAAAACAACCAACCAATAACAAATTCGCCTAAACACTCCGTGTCATATTCTCCATTTCCAAAACCACAATATTTGAGAAAATTCGTCAATACCAGTGACCATGCAATGTAGTGTAAATTGTGAAAGAAGTCGAGAAACGTCTCCATGTCCTGCAATTAATTATTTTAATCTACCTTTTTCACCGCAAATTTTACATCCACCGCTTTGCGTCGCGCGGTACGTGCTTTGCGTTTTTTTCGTTTTCATTTCAATTAATTAACAGCCGATTCACCTGGAAAAGCCTGCTCGCTTCTTCCTTGAAGACGTGTACTCAATTCCATGCCACTGGTGCTTATACTGCTCCGCTGTGCTTACATAATTGCCTTTATCAATCCATCCGAAATGCATGTGCTTGTTTGAAGCAATCTGATTTCCGGAAGAAAACATGCCCATCCATATTTAGGGTTTATTTGTTCATTTTCTTTATCCCACTGTGAATGGGCCACTTCCTTGTTGTACAGGTGGATATGTACCCGCGCTCTGTTAGGGCTCCACGTGCTTCCTATGCCTCTAGTTTTTTCTGTTTTTTTTTTCTGCGAACCATAAGTCATTTGAATTCCTTAATCTGTGCTACCGCCTTTCTCGGCAGAAGTTTTTTGCTCCACTTATTACATTTACATGTCGGAAATGCCGTTGTCGGCCGTTCTTTTTTATTATTTCGCTATCCCTTTGGTAAAAGTGTACAGGCTGGCGCATGCACCTTTAACGATGCGAACATCATTGGTGTTGTAGCGATTTACTCCCTTGCCTTTTGACGTTTTACTGCTTTTGTATTCAGCGCATTACCTTAAATCGTCTGTCTGCCGCTCTCTATGTTTCCAAATGCATTTTCAGGCTTCGCGGTTCATGAGAGCAACACTCAGGCACTCGCCATATGCGCAGCTGGGCGAGAAACAAGTTACGAACCGTAGTAACCATAAGAAAAGGCCTAAGCATAGTCTATTGCGTTTTACAATTCCTTTTTCTTCGTAAAACCCGCGCAAAAGATCGAGCTTTCAGGGTTAACCCAAGTACGTATCTCAAGTCTCGGTGATCCCTGAATGTACACATATCTGGCAGCCGTCGGTCCGATAGTTTTTCCCTAGCGAGTTTTCTCTATGACCTCTGCTACAGGCCTCTGAGCCTTCATAAACATGCAACAACGTTTTATGACATAGGTATAGTAAATAGATGCACGGCAGATTGCCTAATCCAATTCAAATTACAAGAAACCTAACGGAGTAGCGAGAGCGACTTGGCAGCTGTTTGGCCTCTAGGGGCAGACATCTTGGGCAGAAATCTGGTTTAGACATTTCCACAAGCTTGGGAGGCTGTTTAGAGCGACGCTATAGTTTCACTTTTTTTTTAACTGACTACGGAGAACAGCGAGCGCTTTCCGACTGCCAGTGGCACTTAGACTGCGTGAGGGATCCTTATTTTTAGAATTCCGTAAAACACAAACGCGCATTATATTCTACATGAGCTCTGTCGAGCTGTATCAGGTTTTCAGCGGGCTAAATGTCGCTAGCTTCGTAGTGAGACATATCCTCAAACTTGCGCTGTTGCCTGCAGGCCCCTCAGTAGGCTGTCCATTTGAGTTCTTAATCGGGTGCTCTTAAGAACCGAAGTCGATTGATTTTGTAAGCTCTGAACTTTCCTACAGAACCTGTCTTCAAACACGGGCGCTCTGAGTGGGCGGAAATTCAAAGGTCAGCAGACTGTCACATCATCGACATCGTTCATGGGAACTACTCATCATTGCAGAAAACAGAAATATCATCACCATCATCATCATCAGCCTGACTACACCCACTGCAGGGCAAAGGCCTCTCCCATGTCTCTCCAATTAACCCTGTCCTTTGTCAGTTGCCACCACTGTATCCCCGCCAACTTCTTAATCTCATCCGCCCACCTAACTTTCTGCCGTCCCCTGCTACGTTTGCTTTCTCTTGGAATCCACTCCGTTACCCTTAAGGACAAGCAGTTATCTTGCCTTCGCATTACATGCCCTTCCCAAGCCCATTTCTTCCTCTTGATTTCAACTAAGATGTCATTAACCCGCGTTTGTTCCCTCACCCACTCCGCCCGCTTTCGATCTCTTAACGTTACACCTATCATTTTCCTTTCCATAGCTCGCTGCGTTGTTCTTAACTTAAGCTGAACCCTTTTTGTTAGCCTCCACGTTTCTGCCCGATAGGTGAGTACCGGTAGGATACAGCTGTTGAATACTTTTCTCTCCAGGGATATTGGTAAGCTACCATTCATGATCTGAGAGAACCTGCCATATGCGCTCCACCCCATTCTTATTCTTCTAGTTATTTCCCTCTCATGATCCGGATCTGCGGTCAGTACCTGCCTTAAGTAGATATATTCTCTTACTACTTCCTGTACCTCGCTACCAATGGCGAACTGCTGTTCCCTTGCTAGGCTGTTGAACATTACTTTGGTTTTCTGCATGTTCATTCTTAGCCCCACCGTTCTGCTCTGCCTGTCTAACTGATTGATCATACTTTGCAGTTCTTGTCCTTAGTGGCTTAGCAAGGCAATGTCATCAGCGAATCGTAAATTACTCAGATATTCTCCATTAACTCCTATCCCCAACTGTTCCCATTCCAGTCCCCGGAATACCTCCTGTAAGCAGGCAGTGAAGAGCATTGGCGAGATCGTGTCTCCCTGCCTGACACCTTTCCGTATTGGAATTTTATTGCTGACTTTATGGAGAACTATAGTAGCTGTGCAATATTTATAGAAATCTTCCAATATTTTCATATAGCACTCTTCTACACCCTGATTCCGCAATGCCTGCATGACAGCTGAGGTTTCCACTGAGTCAAATGCTTTCTCGTAATCAATGAAGGTTATATATAGGGGTTGGTTATATTCTGCGCATTTCTCTATCACCTGATTGATAGTGTGAATGTGATCTATTGTCGAGTATCCTTTACGAAAGCCTGCCTGATCATTTGGTTGACTACAGTCCAAGGTTGTCCTGACTCTATTAGCGATTACCTTAGTAAATACCTTGTAGGCAACGGACAATAAGCTGATTGGTCTGTAATTCTTCAAGTCCTTGACGTCTCCTTTCTTATGAATTAAGATAATGTTAGCGTTCTTCCAAGCTTCTGGTACTTTCGAGGTCACAAGGCATTGCGTATACAGGGTGGCTAGTTTTTGTAGCACAATCTCTCCTCCGTCCTTCAACAAATCTGCTGTTACTTGATCCTCACCAGCTGCTTTCCCTCTTTGCATTACTCCTAAGGCTTTCTTTACTTCCTCCTTCGTTGCTGGAAGGATGTCCCATTGCTGTACTCGACTGCCTCCCTCAGTAACTTGATGATTAGATTCGGTACTGTATAGATTTTTGTAGAACTCTTCGGCTAATTCAACTATCTTATCCATATTGCTGATGACATTGCCCTGTTTGTCTTTTAGCGCATACATCTGGTTTTTACCTATGCCCAGTTTTCTCCTCACTGATTTTAAGCTACCTTCGTTCCTTAGAGCGTGCTCGATTTTCTCCATGTTAAACTTTCTTATGTCCGCTACCTTGCGCTTATTTATTAACTTCGATAGCTCTGCTAGTTCTATCCTGTCCGTGGAGTTAGACGTCCTCATGCTTTGACGTTTCTTAATCAGTTCTTTAGTCTCCTGAGATAGCTTGCTGGTATCCTGTCGAGCAATCCTCCCACCTACTTCTGCGGCGCACACTGTAACGATAGCTGTAAGATTATCATTCATTGTTTCAACACTACGGTCGTCTTCTTCAGTTAAAGCGGAAAATCTGTTTTGCAGCGACATTCTGAATTCCTCTACCTTCCCTCTTAATGCTAACTCATTAATAGCCTTTCTCTTCACCAGTTTCCTCCGTTCCCTCTTCAAATCTAAGCTAACACGAGACCTTACCATTCTGTGGTCGCTACAACAGACCTTACCGAGGACCTCCACATCCTCTACGATGCCAGGGTGTGCACACAGTATGAAGTCTATTTCATTTTTAGTCTCACCATTGGGGCTCTTCCACGTCCACTTCCTGTTTGCTCGTTTGCGGAAGAAGGTATTCATAATCCGTAAATTATTTCTATCTGCGAACTCTACTAATAACTCTCCCCTACTGTTCCTAGAACCTATGCCATAGTCACCTACCGCCTTGTCTCCAGCCTGCTTTTTACCTACCTTTGCATTAAAGTCGCCCATCAGTACAGTGTACTGTGATTTTACTTTGGTCATTGCCGATTCCACGTCCTCATAGAAGCTTTCAACTATCTGGTCATCATGGCTTGATGTAGGCGCGTAGGCCTGCACCACCTTCAGTTTGTACCTCCCATTAAGCCTAATTACGATAGCTGCCACTCTCTCGTTAATACTGTAAAACTCCTCGATGTTGCCAGCTATATCCTGATTAATGAGGAATCCCACACCTAGTTCTCGCCTATCTGCTAATCCACGATAGCACAGTACATGCCCGCCCTTTAGTACTGTATACGCCTCATCTATCCTCCTAACCTCACTAAGCCCTATGACATCCCATTAATTCCGGCTAATTCCTCCAATAGCACTGCTAAGCTAGCCTCACTTGATAAGGTTCTTGCGTTAAACGTTGCCAGGTTCAGTTTCCAATGGCGGCCTGTCCGGAGCCAGAGATTCTTAGCACCCTCCGCTGCGTCACAGATCTGACCGCCGCCTTGGTCAGTTGCTCCGCAGCTGCTGGGGACTGAGGGCCGAGGGTTAATTGGTTTGTTCATAGAAGGTTATGGCCATGTACTACACCAGGGTGGCCAAATCCTGTTCTGGTGAGGAAGTGCGTTGTCGGTTAGGTTCACCGAAATCAGGCCGCACTCCAAGCCTGGGTATGCAATTCCATCGACACGCGGAGTTTTCTTTTTTTAATCCGGTGGAGAATTGCGTGGCACCGGGATTCGAACCCCGGTCCTCTTGCACGCGAGGCGGATGCTCTACCTCTACGCCATCGCTGCACCTGAAATATACGCCACCAATAATAGCTGGCGGTTCAGCTGAAAGGCGGAACCACTGTCTGTTAAAGGGAAGCTGAAGAGATATTCGAATTCATTAAGTTGCTCACGTATGGATGTGGGAACCTTAAAAATCATGCGGGTGAATTTTTTTTGCAGATTAACCACTTAGGAGCGCCGTAATCGCCGTTTAAAATTGCGCGGTAACTCCGCCTCCCGCTGTCCGCCGAGCGCTGCTGATGACCCTGACGATGCGAGCCGAAACCGGAAACCGTGGGGTGGTGACGTAAACGTTGGTGTTCCGTCGCCTCGCAGCCTCCGCGACCGCGCTGGTTTCTGCGTGCGTGCCATCGTAAATTGCTTCGAGCTGCCGTGTGTTCCTGTATTTGTGCGTTTTTATGTTTGTGGTGACGTACAGAAACGTGTGCAGCATCGAGTGAAGCGGTGGACCATCATGCCGGCGTTCTGCGCAGTCCTCGGCTGCACTAACACCAGCGGCCGCGACGATGTGGTCTTTCATTATTTCCCGCAAAATAAGAAGCTTTCAGCGAGGTGGGTCGCTGCTGTGAAGCGAAGGGATTTCAAGCCCTCAAAGATTGCAGTGCTATGCTCTGACCACTTTCGTGATGAAGACTATAACCAGAGCCTGTCGATAATGCGTTCATGGGGCCTGTCAACGAAGTCAGCTCGACTGAAACCCGGCGCAATACAGTCTGTCGTCGCGCACAGGAGCTCGTCACCGCCACCGAGGCCAGCTTTCGCGAAAAGGCGGAAGCTCGAGGTAAGAATTTGTGTATTAACTCTATGAGAATTTGACTGCGCGAACCGGTGTTCTGTGTAGTGTATGGCGCGTAATTTCGTGGATGCAAGACTTTCGGAAGTAGCGAGATGAACGGCGCTGGAATGAGAACGTCAGGACGGCAGCGAACTGCAGCTTACAAAATAAGTGCTTAGCTTTTTTGCTTGCAGGATTGCATCATGCATCTCGTACAGGATTACTCATATCAGAGCTCGGCTTTAAATTTTTTGGCTGAATAAAAATCGTTAAACTGCTACTAATACTGCAAGAGCTGGAGCGACGCGAAGTGCGCCTCACAACCGGAGACTGCGCACCGCGCGTGAGCACAGAACTTCGTTCGGTAAGCGAGCACGTGAAAAGACGTTATATGCAGACTCTTTACTCAATTATGTTGGAGCTCAGATATTCTAGGATTCATGCGTAGCCCTCAGTGGCGAGAACATAGGGATTAGTACGCGGCACATTTTTCTTCGTGCTCGGAGCGCCGAGAAAACTCTTTGCAGATATGCGTTTTCAATTTGGATTCGCCTGGGGCCTGGCTGATAGCCGCCTCGTCAGCGCCCAATGTGCGCAGTCATGGCGCTTGCAGTCCGGCCCCAAAGCGTACACTTTTTTTTTGAGCGATCTGCGTCGGACGCGCCCGCTGGCGCTGTGTTAGCGCGTGAAGTTGTCTGTCAGGACGTAAGTTTTTGAAGAGATCTTTTTTGCTTGGCTATAGTATTTGCAGGAGGTGCTCCAAATCTGCAAATATAACATAATATGAAAATAAAAATTTAATTAAGATATGCAGTTTAGTGAGCTAATGTAAGCCTTCTGCCTATTACTGGTGTCTGCCATATCCCCCAGTATAGCCCCGGAGATAAAATTAATGCTCTGTTAGGTACCCATTTTTTAAAATAAATTTTGGACCTTGTAAAGAAACACCTGGTATATAATAAATGATCTCACTTTGCACGGAGCTCGCCAATCAACAAAATGGTTTATGAAATAAACCAGAAGATTTTACTCATACTGAAGCACACTTTTGCTCTGTTTGCAACAATAACTTCATATGGCTTATGCCTTTCAGGTTATTGCTGAACTGCTGCAAGATCAAGACTGCACACCAGACGATAGTGCAAATCAAGAGTGCATGGAAAATGACATCACACCTGGAGGCTGCCCACCAGACAGTCAAGAATGCACACCAAACAGCAATACAAATCAGGACGGTGAAACAAGTCGAATGCCACTGGCAGATGCTGCTGAAGACCCTGCATCGAACTTTTCTAAAAGTGATGACAAGGCTGACAAGTCTGTTCAAGTTCTAATGCAGCCAATACCAGTAAAGTGTTCTGCCAGGAATACATTTATAATAACACATGTAGTCGTAAAAAATTGCCGAGTGCAGCATGGCTTCATACATTAATAATAACATTATATAATTGTGCGCCACGTGTGCTACAGCCAGCCTTGCGATTCGGCCTGCTCGGTTGCAGCACGAGGCCATCGAGTTAGTGAAAAAAAATCACTTGTCGCTTGATCTGAGAACAGCACGATAAAGGCGGCCGCAAACGGATGGAGATATTCCTACAAGGGCTTGCAGTATGAAGCAACTCTCCTAAACAAGGATTTCAATTTACTGCCAGATCCCATCTTGGCACGCAGAACGGAAGGCGCACGTTTGTCACCTCGACGAGTTCTGCCGCAAAGCGCCGCGAACTTTTGTTTTACGCGTGTGTTATGAACCGAGCCGGCACGCAGCAACCATGAAGCGATGCCAGCATAAAATTTGCGTGCAAAAAGAGCCTGATAACTTCTTGCGCATGTCAGTGGTCTGTGTGCATTACAAGCAGATTTGCGGCAGCACCGAGAAGCGGCAAGACAACAACGCCGACGATCGCATACCGCTTACATTGCATTAGCAAAATTTCGTGGAGCAGTGCTATACTACATTTGCTCGTTTCAAAATTAATTTATTGTATCTCTGAATGAAGTTTGGCTAGAAAAGTATGCTTACCAAAGGACATCTCCAACACGTGGAGATGCTGACACTTCGCTTTCGTTCAAGCCAAAAGCACCGCTTGCGCCAGCATCGTTGCTTCCTTGGAGCGGTTTGCTCTTTGCGATTGGTTCGTACATGTAGGGGATGACGCCAGGATCCTCCTGGTAATCTTCGATGTGTCCCATCGTGATATAAGCATCAAACCAACAGCCCGAACCACCGCGCGCCGCGCTTCATGTACTACATCGGCGGCGAGCGAGCCGGGCTCACCGAGCCAACGCCAGTGTTCACGTCACGAGGCGCCCAACCAATCACAGGCGGAAACGAGGCGCGCGAGCTGGCCCGAGGCTGCTGCTGCACTTTTCGCCAAAATGAAATAGGTTTCCGCTTTCCTTTGCCTAATTTCGATGAGAAATTCGAATTCCGAGGGAGGAAAACTGTAAAGTGCATCTCTTCACTCAATTTTTTTGGGAAACCTTTCAGCATCCCTTTAACCTCCACGAACTGCCCATTGTGAAGAGCTGGGATTCGGGCGGAGCTTTTCAAAGAGCAGTATCAAAGAGCTATGGTCCGGAACATGCGCTTTGTGGTCGTAAGATCCAATTAGCCCGTCTCATATGTACTCCATAATGCCCGGTTGAACGGAGTTAAGTAGAGGGGGTGAGAAAGAAAAAAAAACTGTGCAGGAACTATAGTTACTTCTTGGCGCCGAATTTGGGCAAAACTCTCTGAGATCTCTTTTTGTGCTCCTGGTAAAGCCTATTATGCATGATCAATACGTCGTTTTACATTTAAGCTGCCCCAAAAATGCTTTGGAAAGCAGTCAGAAGACTTTATTTACTAACGATGACCGCGAACAGAACTAGCTTAAACCGCTGCAGCCGAGGCAACAATATTAGTAAAGGATTTTTTTGAAGAATACGAAGAATCCGGCAATGCCCCAGAAAAATGTGGCATTTCTTGCGTTTTGTAGCTTTTAACTAGCTCCATATATGGCTAAAACACAGCACACAAGGCTGGCTTGTAAACCAGAGCTCTATATATGCTCATAGAACAGGACAGTTAACTCGGTTTAGAATAACCAGGACAAAGTATTGAGCTTCACCAAAGAAATAATAATTCTCGAAACCTGTCATAGCACTCTAATCGGAGGTAGCAGGCGACATTTTAGAATCAGTTTCTGCAAAAGACCCCGCGAAATGAGCCCAGTCCAAGTTCCGTGTAGTTTAACTTATTCATTCGTTTGCACTGTAAACTGGTCCCTCATATGTTTAGTCTGGTCCTCAATATTCCTGCTCAAATTAGCCAGGCTCAATCTTGAGCGATCTGAATGGCCTCACTTCTGCAGCATACGGTTACACAGTTAGCTGTCTGCAGCAATTGCGAACTCCTCTCTCGAACTATTGCAGCGAAGATGATTCGGCGCTCCTTATTATTCTTTTGTCATTTGCTGCCGGTAACTGATTTGCACTGGTGACACCCAAACCAGTTTGTGTGTTTTCGGACCTTGCGCACCGTCGAGAGGTTTCCTCGTCATATTGTGTTTATGTTGTAAAGAAAAGCTCAGCCCACTCCGGCTAACCCTTTTTTTTTCTTTCATTTGCGCACTTTTATTTTATTGCAAGAAAAGGCTTGCCAATTTTAGCAAAACGGCTGGTGTGGTGTTGGCTGCTGCTGTGTCACCAAGTAAAAAATCAAAACGAGTTCCCTGGCCGTTGAACGCGCTGCCCGAAAGAAGGCGTCGGTTCGTTCGCGGTGAGCAACGAGAAATGTGAATTATTCAAATATATTTGCGCCTTCCTTCTATTATCGCATCAAGTTCAGATGAATTTTTCTGTAATAGCCGCCATTTTGTATTTCGTCTGGTTTTGTCCAGCTCGTGGCCCGCGAACGACCATACATCAAGCTTCTGATGATTGGTCTCAATTGGTCTCAAGATGACGCGCCGATAGAATACGCGGACTCTAATGGACGCTACCCAATCAGCTCCATAAGAAAAACATATAAAAATATAGAAAAGAAAAATCAGTGATTACGTGTATTCATTTCCCCCTATGTTCTTGGCGTCCTGTTGCTCAGAGCCGCGGGTACTTATTTTTTATTTATGGCGCTTGAGCTGTTGATACTGGCAATTGTTAATTCTATTGGCACTGACCATAAGGTACCTAAGTGTACATTGAGAGGACTGCGCGTTCAATATGCCCTGCAGACCACGTACGATCGCGGAGGACATTGTGAAGATACGAGGACAAATAAGGACACAGACAACCCAAGTGCCTGTTCGCGCGCGCTCTTACGTGATCTGGAATGCAACACAAACTCGCCCATCAGCCTGTGCTTTTGAGCTTCAATATCTCCTGCTGGCTATGTTAACACGTGGCTTCAGGCAGGTCTTCATGAACATCGACCAACGAGGAGCGACAGTTGTTGCCAAACGCTTTGCGCGAACCTTCCAGACTCTCAAGCCATCAAGCTATCGCTATAGCCAAGATGCAGATCAAACGCAGAGCTCTCTACGGGCCTGCTCGTTTCTGAGACGCCACGGAGCATGCCAGCGACTATGCGCTCAGCTAATGGGACCCGGCGGCGGAGCTCTGGGCTTTTTCGTTCTGCCGTCGTCGTCGCATTAGGAAACTGCGGCGAAGGGCGAAGGAGAAATTGAAAAAGGCGGAGGGGAATGGCGGAAGTTTTCAGGATGATTTAGCCGGAACGCGCCTCGCCGGAAGAGCGTGCGTCACCTCCAGCTTGAGCGATGTCGAGTCAGTTGCACGCGCGAAAGAAGAAAGCGTTCGGCGAACGATTTAAGAGTTAGCGCTAGCTGCCAAGAACAGGCGCTTCTGCTCACAGAGTCTCTAGAGTGCAACTTTCATTTTGCCCATTCTATTTCGCTATCACATCTACTGTCTTCTCTATTCTGCCTCCTCTTTGTTAACAAGAAAGACTGGCCAAAACATCTGGAAAGCCGCTCAGTTGGCGATGCTGTAAAAACGGTTAGACCGATATAAGAAAGTTAACTTGAGTGGTTGGGAATGCTTTCTGCTAAACGACCGACCCGCCTAACGGCCGGAGTTCAGCGGCGTCCGTCCGCCTTTGTGTGTACACAACGGCGGCACGTGCGTGCTTTCTTTGAACGAAGGGAATTAAAGATGGTGGGAGAAGAGAACGAGGAGGACAGCACACAGCGCAGCAGCGGCTTGCATTCGGAAGCCATGGTGCAATGCGCAGTGCCGGCGATTGCCTTAACGACCGCGCAATTATCCGCCTCACTTCCGAGAGACCGCACCCTATTAGGGCCAACAATAGTACAGGCCGTTAGCGGCTTCTTTCCATCACGTCGTGCTGTCAGATGCCGTTGGTTCACTAATTTGCAGCTCTCGGGATCATTCCATTGTTCTCCAAGAGCGTTTCCGTTGTTGTCCGTTCAAGCTGCCAGTCGCATGACTGTGGACACATAAAACGAAATTTTCGAGTGTTTGAGTTACCGTAAGGCTAAAAAAAATACGTATTATGTAACTTTCTCTATGATTGTTTTCGCTATGAGTCTGCGCGCAACTTGTGATTTATCCTGGCGCTTCCTAAATCTCTTGGCCTTCTTGTAAAACTCTGACTGAACACCTCACAGAAGGGCAAATCACATGATAGTAATTAGTTATGCGGCAGGTAAAAGAACAGTGCAGTCATTTTCTCCCCTTTTTATCATAGGCTACATAACACTGCGCGAATAAATATCGATAAATGTTTCAGAATTCACCCCGCCGCGGTGGCTCAGTGGTTAAGGCGCTCGGCTGCTGACCCGAAAGACGCGGGTTCGATCCTGGCCTTGGCGGCCGAATTTCGATGAAGGCGAAATTCCAGAGGCCCGTGTACAGTGCGCTGTCAGTCCACGTTAAAGAACCCCAGGTGGTCGAAATTTCCGGAGCCCTTCACTACGGTATCTCTCATAGCCCGAGTTTCTTTGGGACGTTAAACCCCAATAACAATAAAAACAAGTTTCAGAATTCTGAAGTGAGGCGCTTTGCTGGTTATGCTATGAGGCCTCAAGAGGGGAAGGTTGCGGCTGCGCTTTGCTATGTTTATTTGAGGAAGTCCTGAACAATTAAAGGGTATTACTTCGAGGCTTAATGAAAGTCACTTAAGACCTGCTGTGAACATGGAACGCTTTAGACGGAGAGAGCTTCGTGAAAGCTTCTGCGTGCGATCCAGAAGGAAAAGTGTGCGAACCGCAATACTCTGTGGCAAGGCGAAGCACAGCTCCCTGGAAATGCAGGATCGAATGCGCACTCTTTTATGATTAACATATTTCAGACGGCACGCTATGAATGAACCATTCGTACGTTGGTCAGCTATCGCAATGCTTTGAAGCTCTTACTGTGCCTTTTTGCCAGCTTTCGAGGATTTGCTCATATTCCAGCAGGCAGGTAACACATATTTCTTGAATTATTTAGTGGCTAAGACGCCAATTTATTGATCATAGATCGACATAAAGCGATGATAACTCACTGTAGTGGCACAATCTTTGCAAGACAAAAGCTCTAATTTGAAGGAGTGTCAGTCGTCTTGAACTGAACTACTGCTTTATCAGTGTATCTAGTTCTCTTGCCAGAATCACTTCAGCCGCAGGTTCTGCACTTCGATGGAGGCGAAAGAATAAATACATTGTTCTGACGTTTAAGGGCAACTTAAACAACATTATTGCATTAAAACTAGCTGGAAGCTCTTTAAGATGGAGAGTTTCGTAGGGACAAGTGTCATTGCATAGCGTAGCGAGACAAGAAGAAAGGAGTGGCAAGTAGGCTCAGCAGGCAATGCCTGGCTGGATTAAATATCCCACAGAGTAAGAAAGAAACGATGGCCGACTCCGCTTATAAGAGGAGATTGACTTTGCTACATCGGTCAAAGCTTGTTGGGATATCTTATAAGTGGAGCTTGGACTTCGTATTGGCGCTGGTAGAACGTTCGTTCCGCGCCGCTGCTCCAGCGGTTTCAGCATCCTTGGTTGTGGAAGTTTTGTCCGCCTTATTCTACAAGAACTCGCATGCGATATGGCACGCGTCGCTGTGGCCTTCTGCATTATGACTCTCCACAGGTTCATCGGCTGTGCTTGTTCCACCATTGATTAATTCATTGGTCCCGTTGATCGTCTGCTTTATGGAGCTACACATGCGCATCGGCTGAGCCTGCTCCATCATTGATTGATTGATTGATTGATTGATTGATTGATTGATTGATTGATTGATTGATTGATTGATTGATTGATTGATATCTTTATTGACAAGGATGGCCTGGGGCCTGAAGGGTATTGTCACAGATATTCTTTTTGTGACACTGTCGACAGATGGCGCTTTGATATGCCTGGTTTTCAAGGTTTCTAGAGAAAGAGATAAAACGGGTACAAAGTGGCATAGGTGAGCGAAGCCAGCGAAGGGACAGAATTCAGCTCATAGCTGAGTGCCCGACGCGCGCTGGTCCTTCGTGCAACAAAACTGTGCCCTCCAAATGGAATTGCACCACGCGATAGTTGGCGCTCCTGTCTATCATACTATATGCCTTATGACAGAAGCCAACAGCCACAGAAACCAAGGGGCATAGGGGATTTTTTTTATTAATTAATATATTTATTTTGTGGGGTTGATCTATTTAGAATATTTCTGAATATGTTATCGCTTAAATCTAATTGATAGAAAAGCAGCAGAAAAAACAACCACATGCCGCCGGTGGGATCCGAACCCACGACCTCCGAATTACGCGACCGGTGCTCTACCTCTGAGCTACGGCGACGGCAAGTGGTTGTTTTTTCTTCTGCTTTTCTATCAATTAGATTTAAGCGATAACATATTCAGAGATATTCTAAATTGATCAACACTACAAAATAAATATATTAATTAATAAAAAAAATCCCCTATGCCCCTTGGTTTCTGTGGCTGTTGGCTTCTGTCATATTTACAACGAGCCCCTCATTCCCCTTCCTTGTTTGCTTAATTGCTTAGCGAGGGCCTCGATTCTGGCAGCCTTGATGCCATAGGAAGCACAAGAGGATTCTCACACAGCTTCCACCCTCTCCGTTCGATGACGTTCTACGTCACACCTGCGGCAACTCAGGACGTTCTACGTCCGCCGCTTATGAACGTGGGTGGCGCTGATGAACACTCTCAAGGTTAGGTTACTTGTAAACATAAATACCCCCGAAAGCAGAAGGTTTGACAGCCGTCGCCGTAGCTCAGAGGTAGAGCACCGGACGCGTAATTCGGAGGTCGTGGGTTCGGATCCCACCGGCGGCATGTGGTTGTTTTTTCTTCTGCTTTTCTAATCAATTAGCTTTAAGCGATGACATATTCTAAATTGATCAACACCACAAAATAAATAAATTAATTAAAAAAAATCCCCTGGGCCCCTTGGTTTCTGTGGCTGTTGGCTTCTGTCATATTTACAACGAGCCCCTCCCCCTTCCTTGTTCGCGAAAGCAGAAGGTTTGACAGCCGTCACTGTAGCTCAGAGGTAGAGCACCGGACGCGTAATTCGGAGGTCGTGGGTTCGGATCTCACCGGCGGCATGTGGTTGTTTTTTCTTCTGCTTTTCTATCAATTAGATTTAAGCGATAACATATTCAGAAGTATTCTAAATTGATCAACACCACAAAATAAATATATTAATAAAAAAAAATCCCCTATGCCCCTTGGTTTCTGTGGCTGTTGGCTTCTGTCATATCTATAACGAGCCCCTCATTCCCCTTCCCTTGTTTGCTTATATGCCTTATGCTTTGTTCTGCACCAGCAATGAACACCCAGCGTCAGCCTACAATATGGCGCTTACGCCTGAGGCTCTGAAATGTTTGAGGAGAGCCTGGAAGGCTTTAATCACTCAGGAATGTTGGCAGAATGGTCCCAGAGCTTTTACATTCGTTGGGAGACTTGAGTAGAAGAGATAGAGTGTTGTCTTTCTGAACTGTCACAGTGGGGCCAGGGACAAAGTAGGCACAAGATTATTTCTCACATTCTCTTACTGCTTGAGCGCATAAGAATGTGTTAATCGTCAGTTCGAATAGAGCCGCTGAAAATGTCCAGCGAAGAAACAGATAAACGTTCGGCAAAGAATATGCAACCAGGTTGGTAAGTATTTGCTGAAGGAAACAATAATTCCAGACACATAACATGGAATTTCTCGCAATGGGAAAGAAGTAATAATAATTAAGCTAGAACATTCAAGACATAATTCTAGCGCACTGAGTGATATTCATGCAGGAGATTGGCGACGTAATATGCGTTGTTGTTGGCGCAAAAATGCTTCACAATCTATATAAATTTCCGAAATGACAGACGCAAACGCCATTATTCTCTTTACTCATGTGACGCTCCACTCAGACGCCTTAAACATAAAACACTGAAAGAAAATCATGAAACATAGTACACATGAAGAGGATTGACATCTCATTCATGGCATACTTGGGAGCGCAAGTTCTTTCTTCGAACAAAATAATCTATGCAGAAAACTAAACGCGGGAGCAGCTATAGGAAAATACATTCCCGAATAAAAAGAAAGGAAGGTTGGTTAGGTAAAAAATTATTGTGAAATGTGAACCATACCGGTGAAAGTCCCAGATTCTGTGCTATTTTAGTGCGAAAGTACTGCTTAACACGGTAAACGAAAGCGAGAATCTTGTGGATTGCATTCATTGAGGTTCACTTTGGCCAACATGCAAAAATAGATACGCTCGAACTTCGTTAAAACACAACAGTTTGTAACGAAATAATGGTCATAATGGAGGAATTGCGATTCCCTCAACATGGGTCATAACGAAGCTGTGCCTATAGCGAATTAACAGCCGGATCCCGTAAACTTCGTTATAACGTGCTTTAGCTTTATATATTGACGGCACTGGGTTTCCAACCTGCGGCGGTGCGCACAAATTAGCTTCGTAGGCCACAGAACGAGAGCACTGTGTATCGCTGTAGCCGATGCCGCCTTGTGCAAAACTGCAACACACACTCGCGCTGCGCATTGAACTTCGTCGTCTCCATCAACTTCCACTTGGGCCAAGAAGCTTTTGCACGACCTACTCAGATTAGCAACGTTAGAACAATACCTTTTTTTCCTCTTGTCAATATGAAGGCTAGCCCATGCCGAATTGTAGATATCATTGGGGTTTGCCTTGAGAAGTGAGTGACTGCTTTCTACAAACAAACAACACTATCATTCGAATAAAGTTTTTTCTCCTCCTAAGCGCTGTGTCTTCATATTCGACCTTGCACAAGAGGGGAAAATACAGAAGTGAACAATGCCAGTGATGAGAACAGCAATGCCCAAAATAATTGAATAAAGCAGCCCAAATAAACCTTACACAAAGAATCTAACTCATCTCCTGTTCCCGGTGGCCATTTCAACCTCATTTTGGCTTCGCCCCTTTGTTGTTTCCCTGTTTCCCTTTTCCCCAGCCTACCGATTGCGCTAAGCCAAAGTAGGTGGGCAGCAGAAAGAGCCCAGACCGGCGCTACCCCTCCCCAACCCCGCGACTGCGGAGTCCCGGTTGCTGCGCGATTGCGTCTAAAGGCCTGAACGGCCGCGGAAAAAGGACATTGTTTCCGGCTCGTGGGACATCTAATTACGGTCCACGGAATGAATTGTGCGCCCTGCCCACTGCCCGCTCCTACTGTTCCTTCTCCGGCTTCCACACCATCCACAGTCTTCCCAGCAACGGAAATAGAAAAGACAAGGATAAAAACTTGCTCCACAGACGGCGAGCCGGCGTTGTTCCCACCGCTCCAAGGTCTCCTGCGTTCTGCCCGAGCTTTGTTCTGCCCCTGTCCCGTAGCCCGGTGTCTGTTCAGTGCTTCTGCAGCATAGCGGGGCGGCGATAGCGGAGGTTTTCTTTCCTTTCCAATTATCCGCGAACCGCTCCACGCCCGGTTCCGTTGCAGGCTGGCGAGCGTGGCTTTCCGAGATTGCGCTCCAGATGAGCCTTTTGTGCTGTAGATGCGCGGCTGCACGTTGCCCAGCCTGCGTTTTCTGTCCGAAGGAGAATAACTGCCAGCAGTGCAGGTTACAAAATGCGAAGTACATGCAGCGAGGAAGCGGTACGCAGTGCCTTCTCGGACCACAGGAGTAGCATTTGTAATCGCCCACTTGGACAAAGGTGGCTATGTACTGTCAGCGTCAATTGAAACGCGAACAAGCCAATTGAAACGCGAACAGCACAAATCGCATATATTATACTAGGGAGGCAAAATACATGAGCAGTTGATTTTCCCATCGAAGCCGAAAAGACCGCTCTTCTGAAATGTTAATAGCACACGCCTGTATTTCACCTCCAGCCTCTAATATGCTTGATTTTTTGTGCTCGCGTTTCAGGTGTTTTGTTCGCATTTCATTTGGCGCTGATAGTACACAAACGTAACAGCAACGTAAGTAGCTGCTTTCTGAGAAAATGGGGCCGCCGGCTAATGTACGTTTTTGGAATAATTTTTGAAGGCTTTTTAACCAAACCTAGTGGGAGATTCAGGCTGCATGCTCTCCACTTCCGTTGTCTATATCTGTTTCCTCATCTCCGTCCTTGAAGGGGAACGCTGCAACATCTTTATAAGGGCAAGCAAACGAAGTCAGCGAATGGAGAACGGCGCCGTTAACGTCAAACACAAACCAGGCAATAATACGTGGCGAAAAACGCACTTTTTGAGAACGAAATTTATTTCCTCACAGACGCGTTTCTACCCCGTCATGCATTCAGAGAGCAGCCAGCATCTTACTTCACTCTGCGAGCCCAAAGCCGTAATTCGTGCGCTGAGGCTTAAACATCTGCTTGCGAATGAATTGTTTTGTCGCTGCATAAAAAAGACAAGAAACAAAAAAACGGCTCTGTCTTGTTTTTGAAGGCCATTGGAGTATATCCAGGGCCTTATTTCTAAGCCCCTCTCCGTGCCTTTCTATTTGCGTGCGGACTTGTGTTTATTAGCTTCCACACGTATATATGCCCGTCACAGATATAAGATAAAGGTAACAGATGTTGCGCGCTGAAGCATAGTAATTAAGGATGTGTTCTCCCCTTGCAAGCAACGGAACCTTCCTTGAATCCAAAGAATTTTTGATTTGGTAGCTTTCTGTGGCTCGTTCACGCATTTCCTGGAGGGTGGGAAAACTTACTTGGTGCCACAGCGCTTTTAACACAACGCATTAAATTGTTGAAAAAGACCGAAAAGGCCAGGAAATAATATATTCTCCTTCTGCCCGCGGCCGCTGTGGAAAACCCCGTTCCCAAAACCACTTCCGCTGAGCGGTTATGTCTTATAGCAACAATACTAGGAGTTATAGTTCGGGACATGGCTGCAGCACTGCGTCCACATGTGCTTCCCATTCCACAGAAAGCCGGCAAATTGAAGTATGTTAAGAGCTCGGGGGTTCGTGCTTTTGACGACGGCATGAGTGGAGCAGCAGGTAAGGCAAAATTAGATGGCTTTCTTCTGCGAAGAATTACAGCAGTGGAGTTGTACGATAGCAATGGAACTTGTGGGACCCACAAAATGCAATCATCTACAATACCTAGGAGGGAAGTATTTTGCTCGCACGCACACATTCTACCGTTTTAAAACAAGCTTTAGAGAAGGTAAATTCATACAAAAACCTCCGTTAATACCGCCACTGGGCTGATCTGTTCGCTTAGCACTCCGTACATAACTGATCCTAAACATATGTTCGGCTATTAACACCGGAACAAAAGTCTGATCGGTGTTACAGTTGGCGGGGGTTTGGCACCGGACTTGTTACTTTCCCAGGAGCTGCAGTGCCAATAATCTGCATCAGTGACTTTTGGGCTATTTTACACTTTGGATAAATAATGAACAGAATTTCTCCCACACACAAACCCAGAAAAGACTTGCCCCAAATTTCGCTTTTGTAATGAACATGAGATTTTAACATGCAAGCTACTCCACTGGCGCAATACTCGGGGCAGTTACTTCAGCTTTTGGCTCCAACAGAAGGTGCCGCAATATTCATACATTTATCTGCATTGCACACTGCATTTTAGGGAGCAATTATCTTATTATGGGCAGAACACCTGCACTAGCATTCAATATACGCTGCCGCACGTGGATTTGCACCGAATAGATTCGTGTTAAAAATGTTTAACGGGATAAGATGGCATAGTGATCTTGGGCAGCATTTGGCGCCGCTCGATAAAAATATTGCGTGCCTTCCCCCGCAAAAAGCAAGCGCTCGCATTAGTAAAACTAGAGAACGAAACATTGCACTGCATGTGCTATCTGCGGGTATGATGAGACTATATCCCACATTCTTTGTGACTGCCCTGCCTACAGCGTCGAAAGGCAGTCTCTCAGCCGTGCCCTGGAGCGTCTAGATCCACGCCCAGTGACGGAAATGAAGACTGTCGGCCACTGGCCGCGGCGACCGTCGGCGGTGAAGGCCTCCGAGGCACTTCTCCGCTTCTTGCGATCTTTTGGCCTGCATGATAGGCTGTGGCTTAACGAACGCTGACTTTTCATGTGACTGCAATTATCTGTTACTCTCCTTTCTCTTTCTTTTTTTTATCCCCTCACTCCTTTCCCCTCCGTGTAGTGTAGCAAACCGATTATTCTTCCGGTTAACCTCCCTGCCTTTCCTCTTATTCCTCCTCCTCCAGAATGCTTACTTCCTGAATATTGTGTGCCTTACATTTATAAATCAGTACTTTTAAGGGGACGCTCGTAGAAACAAGTTTGAACTCAATATCAGACATTGCTTTAATGTTAAATGATGCTCAACATAACTGAAAGTACTGTTAGACTCATTGCTCACTGCAGAAACCTCGACTCATCTCTTCACAGTGTATAGTGTACCACTGTAATCCAATTCAGGACAGAAATAGACTTGTCTTTTGTGACGCCTAAGCTTTCCTGGAAAACGCAGGCCCCTTATTGAAGGAGTTTAATCTAATAGTTTACATAATTTTTAAAAATTGGCTTGTTGATTTAGAAGAGCGCCTTTTTTCAGCACAGCATTGTCAGGGGTTCAGTATGTCAGAATACAGCTACAACGTGCTAATTAGCAGGCTGGTTAGCAAATATTGAATACCCGGCTCCTCCCCTTACTGCTAGGCTTCTTAATTATTGAGAGGCATGTAGCCCACCGTAAATAATATCCATATCAGTTTTTATGATTTCAAAAATGCGGTAATCCTCGGCGCTGTTGCATAACAAATTTTGGCTATTTCGACGAATTAAGTATACTAAAGTGGTTGCTTTGCCTGCAAGCTTCTCGAAAAAGCATGTATTTGGGCGCGATGTGTGCAAGATTTGTTGGGCCACAGTGTCAAGGGTACCCGCATTTTCGAAGTTCTAAAAACTGATATGAATATTACTTGTGGTGGACTACAGGCTTCTCAATAGTTAGGAAGCCTGACAGTAATAGTTTAAAAGTTAACTATTGAGTATTAGTTAAACAGCCTACTAGTTAGAATGTTTTACCAGTGCTCGGATGTAGTACTACGCTGACAATGCTATCACGAAAAAGGGGTTCCTCTAATTCAAAATGCCTATTTTTAAAGATTATGTAAAATCTTGGTGAAACACCGTGTTCATTGACTATTGCTAGCGGGATCAGCGTTTTATAAAGCATAACCTGTCCATGCCGTATGCGTCTTTTCATTAAATGCTTCACACGAGATTAGTTTGTCAAAGCCTGATTAAGCTGCAATTGCATTTGGATAATGTCCTTAATCCTTGACCACTGCATCGGAAAATGCTTAGTTATGAAGAATGCTACACTCTTTACTGTTACTGTTTTGTGGAGAACATAAGAAGAGTGCATTGTGATTACGAGCGCCCTGCCTGTGAAAAAACATATGCGGCTTCTGCGTCTTTATGAAGTTACATAACAGCCCCGACCGTTTACGAAACGCTTTTAGCACAGCCCGAGCTTACATTTCATCTGGCATAGATAGTCCGCTCATAATATTGATCCGAAACAGCAGCCCATTTTCTACCAAGATTTTTTCGTCTAAGACATCGCCTTTGGTTCTTCAAATCTCAATTTAAAAAATTAGAAGTATCCTGTCCACTAATTTGTACTATAGTAAAACCTACGATGATAGACCAGCATGAATCTGTAATTATTACCGTGCCTGCGCCCTTTACAGTGGTTTTATTCTTGTAACTAGGTACCAACTCGTCCAGCTCTCTACTGTACGGAACCCTGTTATGTATTCTGTGCCTCTCTTTTTTTCCTCATTATTTTTACTTTTCAGCAAACGTTGCGGCGGCTAACGAGAGACGGTATTCTTCATTTTGTCTTTTTATTTTTTCTGTTGTTTACAACATTAATCCGGTATTTAACATAAATGTGTTTTTCTCTCCTCTTTACCTTTCTATGCCTAATTGTCCGCTGAACACAGTTTTCTGCAATAATCCACTCACATCGATAGTCCTGTTCGGCATTAACATTGTCTAAAATAACTAAAAAATAAAGAGTTAATAACGTGTTGCATTCGTGCTGCTTGTTTGCCGTAACCGGAAACTGATTTGTTCGATGCGCAAACAAATTTTCAGTAACCAAGGAATTTTTCAACACAAAAGAAACAATCGGGGATTCCAAGCAATGTAAATGGAGCTGAAAACCTTTTTTTCGCAAATTCTGAAGTAATATATACCAGTATCGATTTCATTTCCTATGTTTCTTGGTTTTTCCGTCTTTGAACACTTTCCAGTAAAGGTGTAGGGCCAAGGGCTGATCGATACAGACGTTAAAACTTTGACGATTAGGAGAACGTTACTTTTAACCGCATTCGGGGAAATAGAAACATTTGACCTCATTCCACGGCAGTGCGCCTTCGATATTTATGTACCATTATTATTATCGTCGAGAACTTTTCACGCAATCTTGCAGAAAAAAAAAACTTTTCACCGCATTCCGCGGCAGTTGCGCCTTGGATATTTATGTACCAATATTATTATCATCAAGAACTTTTCACACAATCTTGCAGAACAATTTTTTTTAAAGGCGCGAGCTTTATTTTCCATCCGCAGCGCACACATCTTTTCCCATCTGAAGAATAACATGTTTTTCTTTTGGGAACCTATTTGTTTCTTTTCAGCAACTTGACAGAATTATAATGAACAAACTTCTAGCGAAACGAAAACATAGATTTGAAATGGAACAGAACTTGAATTCTTCCATAATAGAGGGCACGTAATCCTGTCAATATATATCTCAAAGCCTACAAAACGAGGTACACAAGTGGGGGGGGGGGGGGGGGGGGGGGGGGGCTCACACAAACAAGAAGCACGGAAATCATGTTAGTTTTGCAGCACTTTCAATTCGAATGCTGTACCAATTTCTCAGCATTCATCAGTCGTATGCAGTACTGCCTCCAGCAGCAACTTGAACAGGCTGGTAGTCACTCAGGGAACCTGCGGGACGTTCGAGATTCAAGACGCATGGAAGCTGGATTGATCCGCAAACGCCGGCGACATTTTATCACGCTACCCTTGCATGTGCAGTGACTCCGCGTGCGTTCGCAAGACCAAAGGCGCGGAGCGCACTCGAGACAAATAGATCCCGTCTTCGTTTCTTTGTGCGCACTTCTGTCTCGTTGAGTAGCGTGTGCTCCAAATAATCCCCGAAGCAAAGGCAGAGCGGTATTCGATGGCAGTGGCACGGATTGTCGGGGACATCGGTGCCTTTTGTTGCTTCGAAAGGACGAGTGCCTTGGGCCATAGGTCGCCGTTGGTGACGACAATGGTTCCGCGTCCTCTGAACGAATAGCTTTGCCGGGCTTGACGTTCTAAACGGTGCTCCTGATGGACGATCATCTTTCAGTGGCGACAACAGTGGTCGAGTGGCGTCACCGCTCAACAGCCAGCTTTGCGTTTACTTTGTCGGATGCGTATTTTTCTTGCGTGTTTTTTTTTCGTTTAACCTCGAACTGGAAATAGTTTTGTTGCCTACTCTATTTCCTGACAATGATCGATGAACATACTACCACCACAATGATCAGAAACTCGAGTTTTGTATGTCCACTTGTATCAGCAGTATAGCAGGGAGCTTCCATTATATTTTAAAAGTTCAAATGTTTAGAAGACAAATGGGTAACGATACATACCTTTAGGTTTATACAGTGTTTCTAGAGCAACGTAACGTACTTAAAAAAAGTCATTCGTTTCCTAAGTGTTTAGTTCTAGCCAATTCTGTGGAATATTTCGAGCAGACATTGAAATGTTCAGCTACGAGAACTTTCTTGCACTAGCAACACTAGTCCTTTTAATGTATAAGCGTAAGCAGGTGCATTTAATGCATGCCTAGGATGAAAAATAAAACGACAAGGAACGTTAAAATATTATGTACGATACAGTGGCCCGGCGGGCTTACTGCAAAACGTTTTTAATATAAGGAAAAGTTTTAGAAATTGTGGTCTTAACTATGTGGGAATTAGTTACGGCTACCTGTAGACTATTGAATGCAATAATGATTCTGCGTATAAATTTCCTTGAAACGTTCCATTCTGTGCCACTATGATTATATATTTTATTTTTCCTCTTCGGCTTTGTAAAGCAGTTAGCAAAAGTTTTTGTGCTCCCAACTCCACCATTTATTGATGATAAGGCATGAACAATCATGAATAATATTATTGCCAAAATGTTGGGCTTGGTGCTTGCTCTGGTGTTTCCGTATCGTCAGTCGGCACTAACAACGCGCTTTTCCGTTAATATTGTGCCCCAAATACGCCCTCTCGCAATGAAATACCGAAAATACATTCCGGCATCTGTATTAACAGCTATGAAAAACGCCACGGAAGCAACTCACACTGGACACCTTCTTTGTCAAAAGTCAGGAAAAAAACACAAAAAACACATGCCACATTACGTGCTGGCAATGTGATTACATGACAAGGTTTGATGTCTTCACCGGGTTGCGTCCGTTTTGGTTCGGTGATGCCATTTTCTGGCCAATAACATCACAGTGACGTTACGCATCCTTCTCACGTGGTCTGATGACGTCATTGTGATGCACCACCTCCTCGTCACTTTTCCTGATAACTTCTTGCACGTGACACCCCTCAACCGACCAGCAGTTTTATGACACACGTCGCCGCTCTTTGTCTGAGATGGGGCTCCTAATTCTATTCCATTAATAATGTGATAAAAATGTTCATTAGCAGTGACCTAACTAAGGGGTTGTGAAAGAGACGGTTATAGGTTCAGTATAAATTTAAAAAGTAGAACTGTGGTGAATACCTTACTTCTACGACCAACTTGAATTCTTGTGCGTCCAAACATAGTAAGATTTCTCTTTTCATGCGTAGCCCACTTGAGACTCCAGGTGCTGTTAGAGCTCATCCGTAGATTTCCCTCGACATTTTTATGTACGTAATGAGCTTTGGTACAGCAGGTCCACGACAAATAAAAGGGAAGTAAGAGACGCGACGGGACGAAGACTAAAACTCGGTTTTGAACTCATCCCCTGATTGACGATTTCACGTCGCCTCTGTCAACAATAGTCAAACGATGACCGCAGTATTTTCCTATCTGCTTCAGCGCCCTAAATCTCTCACTGTTATTGCAACAGGAGAAAGGAAACTCTAAATACGCTGCAATGACTTTTTTCACATGAAGTCGAAAAAGGTTGAGTAATTGTCTCTGCATGCGCACAATGCTTTGTTAACTGGGTCAGCATGGTGCAAACAGTCTGAAACCTCGTCTGCGTAAAACGTGACCAGGCTGTTTGAAAACTCCTTCTCGCTCTCTTGACTACCAACTTCGACATCTGAGATTTACAATGCAGCATGCGTGGCAGATATACATCAGTGGGCTCGAAAGAATAATTGTAGGCCTCATCCCATAATGCAAGTTGTGATTGGAGACCAGAAAGCCACAGCTTGAAGCGCCGATAAAAGGTTGACGGAATAAAAGCAGCTAAGCACGTTAGAAAAGTCGGCACGTGCCACGTGGAGACGGAGGAGGGAGGCCGTAGTCATAGTGACAGCAAAGATGGCTGAAGGGATGCTAGGAAAAGAAAGGGGAAGAAAGGAAGGCGTCAGCGGCGCACGGCAGCGAGGTCGCGAGAAGAAATGCCGAACCATGCGGGTGTTTAATTACTCCAGCCAATTAATAAAGTTCTGTCATTTGCGGCGCCGTTTATTACCCTGAAACTCGCAGTCCTGGCTACATTGCCTTTCTTCTTTGTACATGCGTTTGGTTGTCGTCAGGCGCGCCACTCGTCGTAAAGGCGCTCTGCTGCGGCATTCTGCGCACCGTCGTCAAAAACGAACCAGGCAGCTGCGATTGATCGCTCCGCGGCCATGAAAAGCGCAGATATTTCTAGGCCTAATGCGCTCGCCGAAGGAAAGAATGGGAGATAGCGGGGAAGGGATCAAAGTCGTGAAGGGGATGAAGGCAAGGGGAAATTGGGAAAAGGAAGGCTGCCAGCGCCGAAAGAACTACAGTGACAATTCGCGGCTTAGCATGAAATTAGTCTTTTTTTTCTGTGCTGCTGTGAATAATAATGGTCTTTTAATCCTTTTGTGTGTTTATTGTATTAGAAAGAGCCCTCGTAGCGCCACGCAAGAACTTAGCGTTGCTTTCAGGGTGCCTGTGAGGGTTGTGCAATGCATCGCGACTTTCTTTCCGCTACTTGTTATTGCGGCGGCGTTTGTAATTTATAGTGACAGCGTAGATAGCAGGAATGTCGAAGATTTCTGTGTGCTTGCAGCCGTCTCCGACGCGCGACCACATGGAACGTTGGCCGTCGACGGAACCGCTTCATCAGGACATCGCTTTGAAAAAAGAGCTCTCGGGGCATCGTTTTGTTCCTTTGTCCTTTCTCTTTGCCCATCCCGCCCTGATTACAGACTGCCGAAAATTTGACCTCGAGCTTCGTAACAACGGAATGCGATTGCGCCCGGGCGGCGAACTTGCGAAAGGCTATTGCATAACGCGGCTGATTAAAATCGTTCACTCAAATTGCACGAGATCGCAATGCACTAGTTTTGTGTGTATTTTTGGAGTAAAGATAAGCATAGCCGCCTCTGCGACAGCAATATGTATTTCCTTGGACATCTAAGTTTTCGCACGGCACTTTGGCTTTGTACAGTATGGCCCGAATGAAACACGAGCAGTGGGTGTGCAAAAAATAGAATATTTTCCCGCTGTGCTTTTAGCGGCATTATGCAACCAGTCAGATGGAAATTCTCCAGTAAAGATTTTACCGAAGGACGTATTCATAAGCCGGTCGTAAAGCGGCATCTGCTGCAAATTACGAAGGTAACGCACATATGTGGTCGTGTCTTATTCCGGCCGGACTGTACCTTTACTGTAACTTGAGAAACTCCTCGGAAAGCGGTTACTGGATTGGTAGGTTGCGCCGGGGCTGAGAGATGAAAAGCAAACAGACGTTTTCTTTCTTTAGTTTTGCCCCTCATTTACATTGCTGTTGGGAATAACACTAATTTAAGCAGAAATGTCGGGTATGCTACCCGAATGGTGCGTCTAAGGCTGACAAAGCTCTGGTTTACTTTCTCAGATTTTAGCATGAGGCGCGAAGGGCACAAAAGAAAGGCAGACCTTGAACAAATGATAACCAGCAGGATTAAAACGGGTGGCTGGAAACCCTATTAGCAGTATCTCAACGTATCGACTGCGGTTACTGCAGGACCAGCGAAGCAGCTTTCATTGCTAATGCTCAAGGATGCCAAAAACTAATCTTTGCCGCAGGTTGTGCTCGCACGTTAACTCTACTCAGAACAGTCCATGCCATGCACTGAACGTCTAAAAGAGGATAGACACATACGAGATGCTCAGCGCTGCTACCACAGCCGCAAGCGGCTTTCGTCTGGGCTGCCGTCATATTATTCTATTAGGACTTCGGACATGTGACATGACTCCAACAAGGAGAAATGTGCGTACTCCTGTGGGCACTGCGCCTGGGCAAACATCCTTGCTTTGCACCAGTCAACTGGCTACCCATCACACAATGCTTCAAAAGGGAAATATGCGAATTTCTACGAGGCCTTAAGCATAGTTCTAGCATTTTTAAACTTTTGACACAATGTCGTTAATAAGAGAGGTAAAGGAAAACTGTTCGAGTAACAAAGTTTATGCTGCAGCTCAAGTAGACTACAGCATGGACTATCGACAGACATTCAAGTGGAGAAAAGGAGATAAGCTTATTTTTAAAACTACACATTCATATACACTTTAATTTTTGTGGTTTTTGGAGAAAGGTCAACAAAGAACATGCCACCACAGGTGCACAGAAACTATTAATCTGAGATAGTGTTACCGTTGGCCCATATCGTAGCCGTTAACAACGAATTGGAAACTGCGAAATGAAATATGGCCTTCAATTTTTTTGCTGCTAGTGATGCGCTTTCAAAAATCTTACATCTGTAGACTAAATTTCTTTTGTTGTTTAATAGTTTAGTTATGGTGAAGAAAGAACATTACATCAATGAAGCAAAGGCATGAGTCACTTGTAATAATTTAATAAGCACGTCTAGGTAGAAAGATGTGTCAGACTATATAAAATACTGTTTTTTTGCTTTCATATCATCAGACTGGAATAGCCTTCCAAACCTGGCTGTGAACATACATTCCCGAGAGTAGTTTGTTACACTTCTTTCGAAATATTTGAATGCGTAGTGCATATAGGTGGACATTTTATTGACTGTATTTACCGTACAGATTGTTTTGTTAGATAGACCCGCACTGACCTCAATTTGACGCTTGTACTCGCTCCTATTTTCGTCCAGATTTTACCAACAAATAAAAACAAATATATATCTATTTACTTATTTTTACCAGAGGTGAACCCAGGGGGAAAACAAGATCACACAAATTCCTTGAAAACAAGTGAGGCACCCTGGAATCCTTTCATCATAAGTTGTTTTTGGAAATAACTTTTGAGTGAACTCATAAGTCATGGTCTATTGTGACATCATTTTACTCGCGGAAGCTCCTTCTGGCGAATGAATCAGTCGTACGATTGGCATACTCTCATCGCAGTAGTCAGACTATTCATTCATGTTGGTCTTCGTGCGCGATTTAAATAAGGATGCCCGAGAATAATTTTTGCATCGATGACGACGAAAACACAGAATGTGATATGTTATGCCTCATTGTAGTGCACCTTACTGCAAAATAGGCTCACCTGGCACATAAAGCCACTTTTTCAATTATTATCAGGCACTGTAAAACTCACCCTTAGAAGCGATTGCCATTCAGTATTGATGACATTTAGAGAACTAGGACTATACGAGGTGGTTCACTCGAAGCTCACTACCAAAAAGATTGTTACGACCAGTATTGTTCCCACTTTTTTTAATCTAACCACACACGGGCTACGATGTTCCTCCCCGCCCCCGCAAGGACTGCACTACTTGCTGAAATAGTACCACGGAAAAAAAGTATTTTTCTTTACCGTACGATGCAGTAGTATTTGTACAGGGAGACTTCGTTATGTGCCCTTAGATCATGACGCTACAAAGCATATAGCAAGAATTATAGCTTGCGGAGTAATTTAATTAAACCGCATAGACAAATACAGGAAAGGTAGAAGGCGTAATATTCTCTCGTGTGGTGAGTATTTTACCCATTAATTTTTTCTTAGAAAGGTAGGTAGCTTAGTGACCAGAGGAGCAAACATTGCCGTTCATCTGTTTACCTCACTCACACATTAGGAGCAGCAGCACTCTGCTCCAGGGAGATGGAACATTGTGGTAAGCTCATTTAAATGGTCAGCACTGTATTCTTTATTCAACACCAGGAAACAGCGCTCCCTGATTGCCACAAGGAAACATTGTCTTTCGGCAGGATAGCTCGCATAAACGTAGCAGTGCTCCCGTACCTTACTACCAGTGCAGCATAAAGTATGTTTTTTTTTTTCGGTGCGAACAGTGCTTGGATGAAACGGTGCCCATTGATTTCATGACACGCCTGTAGAAATCAAGAGGAACAGATGGGCTTGGGCAGGGCATTTAATTCGAAGTCAGAATAACCGATTGCCCTTAATGAAAACAGACTGAAGTCGAAGACAAGGGGACCATAGCAGAAGGCGGCAGAAAAGTAGGTGGATGGTGCAGATTAAGAAGTTTGCGAGGATAGGGCATCCGCAGCTGGCAAAGCACAGGATTAATTGTAGAGATATGGGGGAGCCCATTGTCCTGTAGTGGTTGTAGTCGGGCTGATGTTGATGAGGATGAGGACCATAGTCTTCCGCGATTCGCTGATGGCCTTTCCTTGCTAAGTAACTCAGGGGACGAATTGCTAAGTGTGATCATCGTCCTAAACAATCAAAGCAAAAAGGTTGTTGTAATATCAGCATTCAGAAAACTAAAGGAATGTGGAATAGTCTCGGAAGGAAAGACCAGTTTGCGACATTCCTGGAAGTATTGGAAGTGGCAAATGAATATATCTACTTATGGCATGTAGTCAACACAATCCGCTTCACAGGACAGAAATAACTATTAGAATATGGAAAGGTAGAGTGCACTTAGCCGGTGCTCTCACATCGTGTATAGCAGGTTACCTTAATTCTTCAAAACCAAAGCATACAACAGCTGTAGCTTACCGGTACTCACCTACGAAGCAGAAACGTGGAGGTTACGAAGAGTACTGAACTTAAGTTGATGGCATTGCAACGGACTATGAGAATAAATTACAGGTGTAGCTTCAAAAGATGTGAAGAAGGCAGAGTGGGTCAGGGAAGAAACGCAGATTAATTGCATTGAATTCGAAACCAGGGAGAAGAAATGGGCATGGGAAGGGCACGTAATGCAAAGGCGTGATAACCAATGGTGACAGAGTTTATTCCAGAAGACGCAATTGTAGCGGAGAGCAGCAGGAAGTAAGGCGATCGGATGAGGTTGTGGGGCTTGCGGGGATAAATTGGCCGCAGCTGGCATAAAGCACGCTTATCTAGAGAGATTTCGCAGCGGCGTTTGTTATGCTGCTGTCGTAGTTGAGAAATATTGAAGAATATTTTTATTGTTTAATCAAAAGTCGAAAACCATTGCTTTTTCACGAAGTGTCTTTCTAATGACCCCGATAAGGAGGGACAGCGGACGAAACTAGTGGCAAAAATTGCGGCTAGTACAATAGGCCACTTATTCAACGGTCGCTTTCAAACACATATATTTTTGCGTCGAAAAATAGGAGACCCGTGGCCACTGTGGTAGTACAGAACTGCAGCATGTGCACGTTGTACAAAATGTAACGGATTCGCCGAATGTCAGTGGACTCCCGTAGGGCTCGTAGCCGGTGTGCTGCGTCCTACTAAGGCGAGGTTAATCAAGCCGTTCTTATTGGATGAGGCGTATAAAAGACGAGAAACCTTCCGTTTTAATTCCTCGTTTTTGTAGACACCTATCATTGGTTAGGGGTTTGCTCTCGTTGGGAGACACCTACTAATATTTAAAGAAAAATAAAACGCTACTACTGAGTGTCTCATCGCAGGTGAGTAGAATGTAATGCATATACACTGCATCGCAGAGACGAAATGATAAAATAATATGCGCGTCGCAAGGCAGGCTGAACATATACAGTCCATTTTGCACTGTACGGAGTCTAAAAAAGTCTAAATGTTAAGAAGGCTGCCGATAAAAAGGTGAAGACTGCAAGTCTCTGGAACGCTTGACGAACGGTTGCTAAAAGAGCTTGAGGCATAATGACACAAGAAATTGCAAAGTTTGAATTCTTAGTTACAAACAAACGATGGCTTTTCTGCTAGAAAGGAATAAAGAAGACAATTTTCTAACGCACGAAAACTAGCCGAGTGTATTGAAGTGAATTAGATAGTGGCAACGCTGTGTATACCACCGTTCTTACCAGCTGGTTTGTGACATCGGCTGCTCCTCATCGCAAGCTCTCTCCTAATAAAGTCGCGCGTCTCTTCCGAGTTCATTAATAATACGCAAGACATGGCTTCTTGCTGCAACAAAGTTTCCCGCCCCTGACACTGAGACAACTCCATTAGCAGGAGCTAGAGATAAAAAAATGAAGACAATTATTAAAAAAAAAAACCCCAGAGCACCGTGATCTATCCAATTCAGCGCCCATCAGTGAAGAAGACACGAAATATCTTGATTGAGACATCAAAACAAGAAAGCAGCTATAAGTAATCACACGAGTGGGACGAGGAAGTTCAAGCTGAGAGAAGGATCCTTGTAAGCATGTAATCAAGCGAAGCGATCACAACGAGCCGTGAGGGTTGCAGCCTGTTTTCTATTCTAGTTTTCTTTCTGATCTTTCCTCTTACTGCTCCTTCGCGCGCACTTCTCGATAAACGACGTTAGCCTGCCATTCTTCTATTGAGTGCAGCGAAGTCTTCCTTAATCTTTGCTTCTATTCCGATTAATCAATCAGGCGAGCTTTATTTAAGTTCCCCAGATAAGAGACAGGGAGTAAGCAGGAATCGGCGCGAAATTAAAAAGAAAAGGTAGGACGATGCTAGCCAGTTACGTGCATGCATTGATGAGGCAGCACAATGAAACGCTTTACAAAAACTTAACTTGTACGGGCTAGCTAAAATACGCGCAGTAAAAGAAAGATCTACGTGTATCACTGGTGTGCAGAAAATTCTGCGCTAAGTATTCACATGAAAAGACCTCTCTTCTGATGGCACGACATTTTTTACATCCTATTTAGTTGGACTGGCTTGCTGCATTACACAGCATCAGGCCCTTTGGCTGAGTTGATGTCAATAAAGCTACTTCTAAGCGTGATTGTTGCAACAACTGAAAGCCGTAACAGTTAGGTTTTTTTTCTTGATCTCCACCGCTACTACAGAAACTTAATATAGTAGTCAGACACATGATCTTTCCCAGAAGCCCTTTCGACCAATCTCAGGCAAGCTGCACTTGAGTGCGCCTAGGATCAAGATACAAACGAGACACATGCAAGGAAGCATTATGTGCCTCGATGCACGCTATCTACTGACCGTGCTCTATCGTGTGAAGAGGGTGATCCGTGTGACCTACCAGACTACCTGGTACCTTCTGAGCACGTGTTCCTCGAACGGGAATGTGCCCCTCACTGATAACAATGCTTCTGTCTATGAGCAGCACACGCTGACCGTATTACGCTGAAGCTCTTTCTGACGGCACCCAAATAAGTAAAAAATAGAGAGACATACTACACTTACCAACAGATTGGACTGCTACTTTAGCTAGATATTGTTATTTTTCCGTATGGTACAAACCATTTTTGCTGCACAAAATGCATCGGACGCAGTTCCAGATATTATATATTGCTAGATGTGCTGGTTTGCATTCCAGTAAAGGAATGCAAACCAGGAAGGAACAACCTGACAAACCATGGATAGGGATGTGTAGATGGCAGGGCGAGCGAACAGCGTGTCCCTTTTTTTCCTCTTTGTCTTTTGTTTCCGCTGCAGTTCATTTTCTGTAACTGTCGCTTGTGTTTCGGCTTTCCTCGCCGTAAAATTCACTCCGGCTGAGTTGCCCCGTGGCAATCTTCCTCGTCGAAGGTGACCTTGCCAGTCTGTTGCAGTGTGCTCTGAACACGAAGGCGCATGAGAAACTGTTTTAGGCCACCATACGGCGGCCAGGCTTTCATCGTGTTGCGGGCAGGTTTCACTATTTATGCGGGGAGCTATCGCGCTTTCGTACTAGTAATTTAAGGTGACGTGGGTATGCCACAATTTAGCGGGTTGCATGTCCACTATTAATGCGCCTCAAAGCAATGAAATCGGCAGAGATATTCGAAGTATCTGTCATGAAAGTAAATCTGAATATATACCTATTTTATCACCATTTTACATTCTAACTTAGCAGCAGACGCGGACTTTCACACAAGTGCACCGTAGTGTTTTGGCTGAGCTTAATTAAGCGGCAGAAAAGTCTCCATATTGAGCGATAATTATTTTTCGATTGACAAGGAGTGCCATGTTTTGTATTTATTTAATGAAACTACTATCTGACACGAGACTGCAGAGAATGAGAACACAGCTGCAAAATAATACAAAAATACAGACACACACAAAATAAAACCAATCAAAGTACACTGCCCCAGCAAAGACAATAGCGTGGAAAACTGATTAACGACAAATAGCTTAAGTTCCCTTGAATAAATGCAGTGATTTCGGCATCACAGCATTTTCAATTAAGTGCTTTCATTCAGTGGTGGTCCATGGAAAGCCGCAGTAATTAAATCAGGCGACAGCACATTTTTTTCTGTAATGGAGGATAATGACGGTTTTTTTATATGATACACAAAGGAAGAAGTAAAAACGTGGTAGGTGTTCACGTTATAATAGTTATCAGTTATCCGAACGAAAAATTTCACACAACATGTGGGGCTTCGTTTGGGAATAGACGGAAAGCCACTCATTCAAATTCGGTCACTACTTAACTAGGCCATGAAAATATTTATTACCATTGTTAACAGTGATGGAATTGAAAGGTTTTTGATATTGTAGTTAATTCCTTATTCCCTTTGTGTGCTGACATAGTTTGCTTCAAATGACCAAAATTACGGAGACGGAAAAAAAACAAACGCACAGTGCCTTCATGTCTTCTTGCGCATAGGTTTTTTTTGCATTTCGGAAATATTCGATTTGCTCCAACTAGCCAGCCAGAAAACAGTGCCTAGATACAAAACTGAATCTTGCATTGAATGCATTGATTTGGTAAAAAATACAAACGAAGTTGTAGTTCCATAGTGCGTCACTACAATCTAAAGTAGGTAAAGAACGACAAACCTTGAAAAGAGTATTGCCGGGACCTCGAACCTAGGTAAACACTGAGCAGCATTTTTTAATACGTTTTTCTGCAGTGCTTCATGACATGGTCGGCTGACGTCATTGTAGTGAATTAGAAAAGTACCTAATGCAAATGGGCTTAGCAAAAACTTTTCTTGGGCAACGTTATTGGCGCCACTTCGTGTTCAGAGCTTTGAATTTTGCGGTACATGACGCAACCTTAGCTCTTGTTGTGTTTTTGTGCTTTGGCATAGTAACGACCATTGCATACACTAAAGGTAAAAAAAAAAGAGTAACACAATAAAACGCAACTACGTGCCGGCGATTGCAAGGTGGGGGACTGAAGGAGGGGTACACGATCGTCGCTGCCATATCATACCTATTGTAGAGACCAGCGTTTCGTCAATGCTAATCAAAAAGATGGTGGAATAGAGTTTGAAGGCTTGACTTTTCGATGCGTAGGATTGAAGAGGCTCCATACCTGATCAAAATGTATTTATTCTGATCGATTCGCGAGTTTCGAGTGGGATTATCGATCGAGAATTTTCGCATTCAGAGCAGATAGCTATTAGCCGGGCTCTGACATCACGAGCTTATTTCGTTTCTGTTTTATGCCTGCCTGAAACTTTTCTTAAGAGGAGAGCGCCGAAGTCAATTAGGCAGAAACTATTAAAAGAGAAACAAAAATACCGTCTTATTCCAGCCAGATTTTTACCGGAGGCATTATCGGCTAATAAAAAGCAGCTTAAAGGTTTTCCAAGTTGAAGAAAATGACAAAATAAAAAGTCAAGGCGCGAGGAGCTGGCGTAAAAGATGATCAACACATTTCCATGTTCACTTCCAAACATGATTATGTAAACATTCAGTTCAATTGGGAAATCTGAAGGAATTTTGATATCTATCAAACGTGATGAAATTTCAAATCCCATTGAAACAAACAAATGCGGATAAATTTCAGTTTCAGTAACCGGCAAGTGTGCCTGAAGAAGCGACAAGTAAAAAAAAAATTAGTGGTCACTTCAGCTTTATCTTAAGGGTAAGACGCAATAGCTTAATGGGTTAAATGTAAAAGTGGCCATTCTTTACATTCATAGATCCCTGGGAGTCGTACTAACACTCCCGGCGCAGTGATGCAGCGGTTAAGGGATGCGCCACTGCCCTGCGATGGCACGTGTTGCCATGGGGAGGCCTTGTGCGACCCAGGTTGCATTTGCTGAACAACGAACTATTCATTTAAGTGCCATCAGCCATAATGGGCAGTTTGTAATGATGCCGCAAGGTCACGTGACCTGGGTGGCCCACCTGTCTCCTAGGTTGCCTCTCGGGAGATTTTTTGTTGATTTTTCTCTCACGGTCAACGACACTGACGACACCGAGCAGATGACACCGACGGCGACTCCGGATTTTCTGCGGCGGGAACTCGTTAAGACTATCGCTTTAAATTTATAAAGAATAAAAATTACTAAGCCCAATTCTACAGCTCAGCTCGCAGCCAGTACTGCTGCGAAGAGGCAACGAATAAACCTATTTTCCCCCAGCAATGCCTATAGACCGTATATATTTGAACCATAAATAAAATAACTCCTTTCTCAGTCAAAAGATATTATCTCAGCTATTCTTGTTGAAGTCATACAATTTCTGTTCTTGAGACCACGTTCTTCACTTGATATGATTCGAACACAGTCTGTATTCAGCCCATAACTAGAAAACAACTAGTTCAACGTGAGGAAACAGCAGAAGAAAACAAGAAAAGATTCGTCCCCAGAAAAAAAAAAAAAAACGAGATTTGCTATCGAACAAAAACTGCCAGAGGAATGAACGGCTGTTTTATTAGCGTCATATTTACTTCTACCAGGATCCATAAAAAGCCAAGTATTCGGAAATCATGATTACATTAATGTGGACCGCCAGTTTGCCCTCTCACTGCGCGCGCCGTCTATTGAAAGAAGTTGCCTTTGAGGAAAGGAGAAATTTAGGGGCATGGATAATATTATAGATAGAGAGCGGCATCCTTCAGGTACTAATCGTGAGAAGAAACGAGTGCAGTCATAAATTTACAACAAAAAACTGACACCCATCATGAGCACACTGTCCTCGATGGGTAAGGCATAATGGAACAGGACGAACGAGCAGTACAGAGCAAACTGCCTGGGAAGCAGACGGAAGACGATGTCATGACATTCTGAGAAGTCCACGGGGGGCTTGCAGCGTCAAAATCGCTCACACATCGGTCACTCAAGCACCAATGTAGCGCACGCGCAGGCGACGCAGAATTCGTCCTCGCGCCTTGGCGGGTCCGAGCCCTGGTTCCTGGCGCCCCCTAGACGGCGACTTGTGGAGAGAGGGGCGCTGAAGCGGCGGCAAAGGGTCTTCGATCCTCGCGGCGCCCGGCACATTCGGCAGTTGCGCTTCGAGCCCGCTGCACCGAGCGGGGCGCCGAGGCCCGACGACCGTGACGCCGTCATCAGCTGTTTCCGCAAAGGCCGCTACCATTGCCGCTGCCTTGACCGAAAGGAATCGCCATGTGTGGTCGTTTATTGTCACGTGGTTGGAGCGCTACCTAATCCCCCCTGTGTGAGTCACGCTAGGAGGATTTCGTGTTTCTTGGAAGGGAACTCTCGTTGGACACTATCGGATTGCGCTCGTCCTAAGATCTTACAGACCAGCGACGGCAAAGGTGTTGCGAGTGATATAGAAACGCAACCTGTTGATACAGGACACTGGTGTCACACAGCCTGTAGGACTAACTTGCGGCGAGTGAACGTGACAGGTGCGTCTGTCACCAACCTGACTGTAGCTGTTGGCATTGACGCCTCTGATACCAGCATCTGCAGTTGAAAAGGCCGTACAGTGTCATCTTCCGTTCTTTCTTTGACCAATCACCACCGAGGAGAGACTTGAGAGAGCGGTGGCGACAGTGAGCAGACAATAGAAACGGTGGAGCCGGTGCGGTGCAGAACATCTCACTCTAGATTCTGCACGGCGAGTGGTGCCGAATTCTTCGCAATGACAGCAAGCATGCTGGCGTCAAGTGTCCTTGAGACGAGTTGATTACTTGGGGTAAATTGCCCTCTAAGTGTGTAGCATTAGCATCAAGGCCCCGAGGGCCTGTACGATGGACTGTGGGCAACGCACAAAACCTGGGGAACACACAAGCAAGGTGACTGTTTTTACGCGCGCCGCTGCCCCTGAGGGGATCGAAAGAGGAGAGCCGTTGATGGCCTCTTTACAGCCTGCAGCCGGCGTGTTCGCTTTTACGGCCAGCGACTGTGACTGAGCGAAGCACGTTCACATGCGTTCGTTGTGCTGTGCAACTCGGCCAGCGATTTGACCTGAGCACTTCGTGAGTGTCTATTTTGTTCTTCCTGAGAGACTACATCTACCTGCTGTTTTTGAGATCCTGTGAAGCCTCACTCAAGATCTTTTTCTTTGGTGAGTACTAGTTGCCCAGTTCACCCATTGTATGTTACAGGTTTCTCGCCACGTCATTTGACAACCGAGTTTTTTGTTGTCGTCATTTGTCAAACAGCATCGTCCTCGTCTGTGTGTTTCTTCAACGTCCTTGTTCGTTTTCTGATTCCAAAGTGTCTTTCCTATTTTTTTTTTTAGAAAAGGAAATGCGCAGTATCTGTCTCCCACAGCTGCGAAACCAATAGAGCGGGGGCTTGGAAAGCAGAGGGCAAAATTTGTAAATTGGTTTTTGAGAAAAGGAAATGCGCAGTGTCTCACAGATATTGTTGGACACCTGAAGCAAAGCGAAGTCGCATAACTGTCCTCTTGGAACAGTGGACCCCTCAATCGTGCTTTAAGCTACGTCGCGGTACTGACAGATGTGCGCTGCATGCTTTGCCATTGACAACTCTGTGCCAGAAACGCTGCCACCTGCTAGAGTGGCAGGATGGGTGAGGACTTTAATGTAGGTACATAGAAAAGCGGGAATTTCTTACCACTTATGAGAAAGAACATCCCGTTCTTCTCGCTCGTAACGGCTCCCACAGCTGTGACAACCTCGCGAAATACTTGCGCAGACCTCGCCTTTGAGAACCACGCATTGGTGCATCAAGTCAAGCATATATCCATCTATTTCTCCTTCCACAAAGCATCCTTCATAACAATCAAGAACTGTTAGTGGAGTGTTTCTTGAAGAACGAATATGTGTGAAAAATAACAAGCTGTCTGTAATTGTACATACATGCCTTGCTTGAATTTTTTCCCTCAATCTATCGACAAGCTGAAGCAGCTGAAGAGCTGCGCTCAAAGTTCGCATTGGGAAGTAACGTAATCGTCGGCATTTTTTTTCAAAGCATTCTTTATATATGTATCTCCTGTTGTCTTCCTAAAAAGTTGAGTCTCGTTGTTGTGTGGGTGACAATAGTTCGACCTTTTTAAGACAGGCGCGCTCCCAATTTGTGACGCGAGATTTGAAAGAAGGCGACAGTTAGATCTCAGGGACGAGTCTGTTATTTAGACTACAGCGGGCTTCTCACCACACAAACCTGTCACTGCAGAAACTTCCGCACTTTCTTCACAGCGTGGGCTCAAGCTATGATTATACCCGGTCACGTAAGAAAAATACTATTCCAGTATCTAGTACGCGTGGCCTTTCCACCAAGTTAGAAAAGGACAACCGAGCCTGTGGCAGCGGATCTCGAAAAAAAAATGATTTTCGCCTTTGAAACCAGATTTCCTAGTTGGAAATAAAATTGAAGTCATGACATACTAAACCTCCTCAAAAAAGTAAAAGTAGAAAAAATGCGAAGCATTTTCTATTACCCTCCCCCTTCCTTCTAGCTACCGACGGCAGTCACCTAGAAAAGCCGAGACTAAGCCATGTTTTGTAATGCATGATCTTAGCGGCCCGGAGGTATTATAAATTTCGCAATCAAAATACCTGTGAACAACATTGCTAGAAATAAAAGCGGTGGGACAATAAGCGCGAGTAAAAGAAGCCTCATGGGTAAACAAAAATAGTAAACAGATTTCGGTGCCATATTTCAGTCTGCGGACGGCAAGCAGATTACCAGGAAGGGCATTGCAGTGGAAATGGAAAGAAAAGGAAAGCCTGGCCTGATGGCACACAAAGTCAGGCGGGTATACCAGATCAGAGAAGTTTCAGGGATAAGCCGCCAATATATGGAGTTGTACAGGGCTACCTGGAGGTCAGCGGAAGGCATCCATGTTCTGGAGACAGAGAAAGCACAAATGATGTTAATTAAGTGAAAACTTTCGAGTTGTTTCGTGTGAGTAAAAACTGAAAGATAACGCGCTCTGCTCCTCACCACGAAGGAGTTCCTTAAATTTTTGTGAGGACATGAAAATTCATTATTGACACTGTACGCGGTTCAAACAATTGAAGGAGATTGGCGCCTGAGCCGTAGTCGTGACGAGAAAACGAAAACATCCGGATCCGCCGCTGTGTCTCAGCGGCTTTTGCGTTCGCCTACTGATCATATGGTCACAGTTTCCTTCATGCTGCGCCGGCTATACGTATTTCGATGGAGGTGAAGTACAAAACGCCCATGTGTTGGCGAAGTCAGAGCACTTTAAAGTATCCTTGGTGTTGTAAATTAATCTGGAAGTCTTACTACGGTGTTCTGTATAGCTCAAGTATCTTCGGGACGTAAAACGCAGGAATTATTTAGAGAAATCTTCATTTGAGTGTGCTATTTCTTCGACTTCCTTTCAGTTTGCGTCCGAAGATTGTAGAAACTTCAAAGGTGTCAGCTGATAGGGTATCACTAAAATTATGTAGATATTTCTGGCAATCGAAGCTGTGCAACTGGTCTTGGCCATAAGTTTTCATTTTATTTATTTATTTATTTGCAGATACTGCAAACCATACATATACATGGCCCAGGCAGGAGGGGCGTCCGCGGCAAAAACATGAGTACACATATAACAAGCATACAGCTGTTCAGAAACAATTTTCGAACAAAAAATTCATAACGAGCGAAGTACAATTAACAGCGCAAGAATTGACGCTCCAGTTCTTTAACAAAGTCACTGGCTGCGAAAGTGTGCGAAGGCAGGGAATTCCATTCACTGGTAGTCCAGGGAAAAAAAACTATGCTTATAGGTATTGGTTCGTGCAAAAATTGGAGCCAAGGAGTGAGGGTGTGTGTGTCGAGTTTTCCTGGTGCAATGTGGCTTAACACAGTCTGGCATGTTTAACCTCAGCGTACCTGAGATAAAATTATGCAAGAAAGCGAGCCGACTAATTTTTCGACGGGATTGCAATGTTGCTATACTATGTTGCCGCATCAATAAGGAAGGAGAATCGTGCCTTTTATATTTGCTAAAAATAAACCGGACAGCCTTTCTTTGGACTCGCTCGAGCTGCAATATTTCCTTCTTATTGTGCGGATCCCATACAATGGAGGCATATTCGAGCTTCGCTCTAATGCAGGCATTAGAAGCTAATAGCTTAACTTCGACATTGCACCTTTAAGTTTCCTCTTTAGAGACCACAGCTTACTAATAGCGGAAGAACAAATGGCGGATATGTGCGGAGACCAAGTTAGTTTATTTGTTAGCGTCACACCAAGATATTTATACGTGCCTACTTCTGTTATAATATTGTTGTTAAGCAAGTAAGAATAGGTGCTGATATTTTTCTTCCTTGTAACTCGCAACAGAACTGTTTTTTGTGCATTTAGTTGCATTCCCCATCGAATGCACCACTCATGAATAGCCTCTAGGTTTGCTTGTAATATTGTAAGGTCATTTGGTGCTGTGATGTTCTTAAAAAGCACACAATCATCCGCGAACAATCGGATAGCAACGCCACCATGAACGACATCAAACAAATCATTGATGTATATCAAAAACAATAGCGGCCCCAAGACGCTGCCTTGGGGGACACCAGAAGTCACAGACAGCGTTTTTGACGAGCAATTCATAATTTCAACAAACTGCTGCCTATCTCTAAGGTATGTGCAAATCCACTGCAAAACGCAGGAAGGAAGTCCAATGCATTCCAATTTGCACAGCAACTTTCCATGCGGCACTTTATCGAAGGCCTTTCAGAAGTCTAAAAACAGCACATCTAGCTGGCCATTCATGTCAAGAGCTTGTGCGAAATCATGAACAGTACAAACAAGTTGGGTAACAGTTGACATGTGCTTCCTAAAACCGTGCTGATACTGTGAAAGAAGGTTGCGGCTTTCTAAGAAATCTCTGATGTAGGTGGCAATGACGTGTTCTAAGAGCTTACAGCACGTACTCGTGATTGAAATGGGGCGGTAACATATACGGAGCCATTCCTCGTTTTATATTGATTCGGCCTTTGTTTTATACAGCACAGAAGCTGAATTTTAAATGCGACTGCGAGCATGGGCCCATTCTTATATATCTCGCATTACTATGCAAAACTGATATTCGTTCTCGAACAAACGAGCCACTACCAAACCAGATAACTAGCTCCCTCCGAATTGATACTCAGTTTTACTAGATCAATGTTCCGTGAGGAAAAGTGAACCTTTGCTGAATAAGTAGCCTTTGCGTTACATATGCGTAGCAGGCCGATATGGGGTACCACGTGAATGAAAAATGGCAGCACCTTTAAATTACATTCGACTGCCACATTGCAATCTATACTGAAACGCTGACCGGCGAGACAAGTGGGCATGCGGTCACTTCCGACCAGGCTTGCGCAGTGCAGGCAACGTTTTATCGCGACCTCGTACGGCTTCTGCTTACATTCGAAGCAACAAGCGCCAGGCATGTCTGTCATTGCCCGTCACACAAGGAATGCTTATATGAGTGCATCTTCGGGAAAATAGAATTAATGACTGTCACCAAAACCTTTTCATTTGACACAAGCCTGCAGGTTTTTTGGCCTCAAAGAAAACGCAATGGTGAAAGACATACAAAGAGAACATCATTGCCCCACTTTTATGTACCGTCTGATTATTCAAATAACAGCTCCGGAAGAGCACCTTCATAACAGAACGAAACATAATAATAGACACGTTTAACATGCGACAACATTGAAGAAATCCTTTTTAGAAACGTCAGTTATTGTATCCTGTTTTAAAAGGTAATTATTCAACCACTAACAAAAAATAATTTGCAGTGGTTTAGCTCTGGTTAAACCTGGAGCATTGCGAAAAGAACGAGGAGAGAGAAAGAGAGAGGCGATGGAGAGCGCGCGGCACTGGCAGCGGCCCCGGCAAGCTAGCTATGCGTCGCTGATGCGCATGCGCAACTGGCGAGCGCGGCGATGGCACCTCTGAGTCTTCCGCGCAGCGACGGCGGCGGCGCGCCACCTGCGCGCTATGTGACGTCACTACTCTTCGCGCATGCGCGGTATGGCCTCGCCTCAGCTCCCCGACATGGCTCGGCGACTCGCATAGTGTTGCTTTCGCACTGAAAACTCGACAGCAAAGGCTCTTTGTGACGGGTGGTACAAGCACTGTACCACTTTTTTCAGGTAGCAAAGGAAAGTTTTTACTATCATTGGCAAGACATCGGCTGTTTTAGACCACCTAGGGTGTAAGTTACAAGCAACGAACGCATCCCTCACTTGTGCTAGTGTTGCTGCTATTACTGCTATAATTATCACGTGGTTGACTGTGAAAAGCAGCACGGCGTTCATTAGGCAACCGTAAATTAGACCAAGCCCTTAATCCGCAGCTCACTGCAAGTAATGTTAAATAACTTAAAAATTGCGGCTGCAAGAAGCGAACTAAATCCGGAGCATTATTCATGACCGATGACTGTAAAAGTTTGAGGCTTTAAATTTCTTGCAACATAGAGCGAACCGCTCGTATTTAGCATCATGACTGATTTATTTAAACGCACAATGTGAAACTAACCATACGTGCAATTCAGGTTTAATACCTGAGGCGCTTCCTAAGAACGAATTGTCCGAACAGTTTACTGACCAGTAGAAGATGTAATGATGATGGCATGGCTGTATTTTGCTGTTAGCCAGGTTTTCGCACTTTTTCTGGTTTACATCCAAATGAAGGGCTGATAATAAGTGGGAAGCGAACTTACACGCTGCTCGGCTTGTAGTCGCGCACGCTTTACGCGCCATTTATGCTGTCGCATCATACCCTTAGGGCCGAGCTTAAGTGCCCCCTCCAATTTTTTAACCCTGCTTGCTTGTCGGCTTTTGCGGCAACACTAATTGTGGAGAAACACATGTTGCTCTCAGAGCCGTTTAATGCAGCGTTAAATATTTCTATTTAAACTAAATATTTTTGCGCTTTAAGATTTTACCCAGGCATATGGAAAGCCATAAAGCTAAATACCGGCGGCAAAGTTCTAATAGGCATCAATGCAATTTAGCACGAATTGTCGCGACTCCTAAAAATAGTAACATTGCGATTGTATGATAAGTCGCATAAACATCCTACATGAAATCACTTTTGTTAGATGCTCATTCAGTCAGAAGAATACAGAAATAATTATATCATTACCGGTGGCAAAGTCTTTTTGCATAACAACAGCGGAGGACGTGGTATGAGGCTGGCTTCTTGCGCCTTGTTTATTACTGCTTGCGAGAGGTGTAACAAAAAAGCTTCATCTTTACGAAGGGAGAGTTGTAAAATGGGTGCTAAATCAAGAACTGAAGAAACTCAGAAAAGCTTGGAGATGAAACAGAGAGTAATTGGATCTGTCGCGTTGCCCTACATGAACCCAGGAGACCTTGCTTTCGTTTTATACTATTTGATTTAAGCAGTAGAATATCTTCGTCAGACCCGAGAAAATGTTCTGCCTGACAGTGTTAATCCATGCGTATGCCTCAAGCGTTTTTGATGCCGTGAATGTACACATAAAATCTGTCAGCCGTAGGTCCAACAGTTCTTCCCACATAAGCTTCCTTCATGCCCTCTGCTACGGGCCTCCGGGCCTACAAAATCACGGAACAAAGCGTTATATCGCCTATTTATTTCAACAAGTGCATAAAAGAATGCGTATTAAAATACAAATCTCCTTGAAAAGCACAAAAGACTAGGAAGCTCTATGGCTTCTGGGAAGAGAAATCGGGTTTAGACAAGTGAAACGACTTGAGAGGCTGCTCGGAGTGTCTTTATTGTTTTACACTTCCTTAAAAGCTGGCTACGGGGGAGCACATTACGTGCTCTCTGACATCAAATTTCACTCAGGCTGCGGGAGTGACGCGATAATTAAGAGTTCAGTAAAGGACAAATGTGCACACAGAGAACATGCCCCTACAAGGGGGTATGTCCAGATTACCGTTGTGATTTACTGACACAGTTGCATTTTTAGAGTAATGCGGCATTCAGTGGTTCTCTTAGATCCTTGATTATGAATTTCTGGGGTAGGAAGGCAGCTTAACTGATCTGATTACACGCTACGAACAGAGTATAGCCACTCGAGAACTTTTGTGAAACAACACGTTGTTATTCCTCTCTTATGTATATATCGAAGAGAAAAGTTACTGACCGGGAACAACGAAAAACTCAGCCAGCAGGTAAGGCCGAGCAGAACCGCAGAAGACTAGCCGGTGTGATCATCCCCAGAGAGTGCCACGCAAGGACGACCACTAATGGCCATAAAGGGTGGCAGCGCGAAGTCATCCCCATCGTCTTCGTTTCGATATCATAATTTTTATTCACAACACGAGCCGTACATTTCAGCCTTTTGCAGAGATAAGGGCAGTGAAAGCACTAGCAGGCGCCCGGGTTCACAAAACTTCATGTTTGAAATCCGAGCCCTGCGTGTATACCTTCGCGCATTTCTACAATCGATCACAACACCGGGCCGAATGACGAGAGGAGGCGCCGGATCGATTGGAGAGCGCTGGCGTCCCTAGACTCGTTCCGGCCTCGGAGCAGTTATGAATATGAAGCAGCTCTTCAGCGAGGAGACCTAAAGGATGAAAAAGTTCTTGAACCGTCGATGAATAAGCCATGCGCCGGTGGAAGCGCCGGTCGCACCGACGAGCGCTGCGGCGCGCGGTGCGTCTTTTGGAATATTTAAGAAACGAGAGCCGCCTGTGAGAGCGCCGGTGCGAGTCGGCTGAAAGAAGACATGCGGAATGGCGAATCTCCAGAAATCTTCTCCTTTTTTTCGTGCTTTATTAATAACCGTTTCCGAAAGCACTTTTATCCGTACATTTTCGAGAGTGAACATGGATTGGGCGGAACACGAACGAAGAGTTGCTTGAGACGCTGGCGTTAAGTAGGTCTCGTGCATTCAGTCCAAACTTCCGACTGCAGCGCGAATACTTGCGAACGGAAATAGGGGAAAACGTTCGACTGACTTGTGAGCATCAAGTGAACGTATGTCATCACTCACACGAGTGGTAAGAGCACGCCAACGCTTTTTGCAAGCAACTGTCACAGTGTGCTTCGCACAACAGCTTTTGATGTAAGGGTGCGTTTTCTTGAGTATTTGAGTGCATTGCGCAGGACCGTCAAAAGATATGAATTTTTCCGGAAGCTTAACTTGACAGCCGGAAGGCGGAGGCCTTTCCTCACATGCACTCATATCAAACTGTGTGTTCACGGCAGTTGCTTCAGAGTCGCTACGCAACAGGGGGCTTGTTGACTTGTTCCCCGGCGTAGGCGTACAGAACATTCTGGAGTAGCTCTGATCGGGCACAGTGCGTACTGAGTTGCTGAATATACGCCGAACACGGCGAAGAGTACAAATAGTGAGGAGCCTCAGCGTGACGTAACCAAAAAGTCCAATGGATGTGTTCTGGATTTTTCTCTTTCTTCCTTTGGAGTGTGGCGTTGTTATAAAACTGAGTGCCATCTTTCTTCCTTCACCTACCTCCTCTCTCTTTGCATTATTAGGCAACGATTTATTCCCTTCAAATAGGTGCATGTTAACGCACTGGCTAAGTGTTTACGTTTTACTAATTAGTACAGGCTACCATTACCTCTCCGAGTAAAATACGCAAAGTTTGTCATAAATGCAGTTTTATTATACAAGGTGTTTCACCTAAGACTTTCTGCAATTTTTAAAAATAAGCTATTTGAATTAGATGCGCGCTTTTTCTGGCATAGCATTGTCAGTGGTGTAGTACATCATAATGCAGCTAAGACGTGCTGACAAGCAGGCTTGTTAACCAATATTTAATAGTTAACTTTTAAACTATTACCGTTGGGCTCCTTAATTTTTGAGAGGCATGTGGCGCACCGTAAGTAATGTCCATATCCGTTTTTAGAATTTCGAGAACGCGATTATACTCGGCGCTGTGGTCAAACAAATTTCGCCGACATCGCGCCAAAATACATGCGGTTTGAGAAGCTTGCAGGCAAAGCAACCTCTCCAGTGAACCTAACTCGTCGAGATAGCCAAAATTGTTGTGCCACAGCGCCGAGGATAATCGCGTTCTCGAAATTCTAAAAACGGATATGGACATTACTTGCGGTGGGCTACATGCCTCTCAATAATTAAGGAGCCCAAGGGTAATAGTTTAAAAGTTAACTATTAAATATTGGTTAACAAGCCTGCTAGTTAGCACGTCTTAGCTGCATTATGATGTACTACACCAATGACAATGCTATGCCAGAAAAAGCGCGCATCTATTTCAAATAGCTTATTTTTAAAAATTGCAGAAAATCTTAGGTGAAACACCCTGTATAGTCGCACTTAAAAAGACACAGAAAACCTCAGCAAATTTACGTCAATTACGATGCTAAGCAATCTGTTGAGCACGATTAAGGCATGGAAGTGTGTCTTTAGTGAAGTGTAGACGAAAACAATATAAACTAACGCGCGGGTAGTTAACTTAGCTTAGACCTCTGCATGCTTAATAGCGTCTGTTTTTCCCTATGCATAGATACCATCCTGTGCAGGACAGACAGATAACGCTGCTTCCAAAAAGTGCACATTGTTTCCTTTTGCTGTGCTCTGTTCGCGTCGCAGTCTTGTCGCTGCTTCTTGGAATCCAGTTTATGGAAACAGCTAACTATTTTCTCTCTTCTTAAATTTTGCAGGTATCAATCACCTGAGCCAGAGTGAAGCAACGCTGTGCCGTTCGTTGGTGCTCCATCCTTTCGCCGGGATTGTTTGTGCTGAACTCTATAAACAAGTTAAATCATTCGCCATGGAACTGCGCTTGACTAATGACTACTACGGAGCCCACTCTGAAGCTTGTGATCACCGCGGTTACCACTGCTCCTCCTTTCCACTGCGTCTTTTGCCTCTCATCTTCACGGCCACTGCTTTAGTCGTCATCAACATTCCAATCGGTGAGTAAATTGTTGGCTGGAAGACATTAAGTTTTTTGTTTCTTTTTTTGGCTGTGTTCCAACAATGAAATATGTAAACATGGGTTACTAGAATATATATACGTATCCACTTCCGGCATAAATTATCTGTGGTATGCAAACGGATCCGTTAGCGCCAGAATTTATTATTTTGGTACACTTCAACCAAAGGATGCATATTTTGAAGGAACAGTTGGAATAGAAAACGATTTGCAGGTATTTACACTTATATTTACACCTAATGTTTTGGGCACTGAAATTCTGCTACAAATTTTTCTTGAAAACAAATATATCAGGTGAAGCACTTGCATTTACATAAAGCGGCGTTTAGCGCTCATCTGCTCAGGGGTGCCAACTTGTTACCCGAAACTAATGGCTCGTGACCAAGGCTGCTGATTTTGAATACATTAGACAAGCACTTATAACACAGCTCTAGGTTATTTGCCAGCTCACATTGGATGATGTCCAACTGCTGCTGTTCACAATAGGACATGGTTTCTCTAATATGCATCGCTAGGTGTTTTGCGTTGTGAATGGCGTCCTTATGCAATTTACGACCACCGGCAAGAACAAAAACGCCTTAGATTCGCTGAAATGCTGGTTCCGTGCAGTATGATGCTGTAAATGGAACACTCATACAAATTATCATACAGGCTACTAACTTAAAACATGTCCTAGAGAGCATAAAAAAAATGCTGTTGATGGCGGTAGGTCGAGTAGAATCAGCATTGACAAAAAAGAAATATGGAACGGACAGCGTAGAATTCATTCATATTAAGCGGCATTGATTGGCTCCTTGGGGGACCATTTCGTTCAGTATTTGATAAGAACGTTCTCTCGGAGTCAGTTTCTTTTGTTTTGGCTTCATGCATTGCGCCAATAATTACGGTAAACGACTACTTCTCTGCAAAATATCGATTGAAAAGTTTAATGCTCATCTATCATTTCTTACGCTATAGCGTCATGCATAAACTCCCATGGCAACGAAGTTGTGTAATGTGCTTTAGTGGGCGTCTTGCTGCAGCTGTCCAGATTCCAGTTAGATTTCCTTGCATAATAAACTATAGTACCGCTGTATAATTTGATAATTATATTTTTAAAGCAATCCGTTCGAAGATACATATTTCATTCTTTATTTCTTTATTTCAACATCCGCGCAGGGCCCACGCATTAATTATATATCGAGGCGCGATTTAATGACCTTAACTTGTATCTGTGGAAGCACTAAGTTTGAAAACTGCAAAACGCACTATTCACCAACAACCATGTGTGCGCAGAAGTTTGTGTTCATCTTGTCACTATCTTAAATTGGTTGGGGCTTTGTTTCTCAGAGCATTATCAGATAAGTGAATAGTACGTCTTCGGAAGCTTTTAAATAAGCATCATTGACGTGCATTACTGCATGCAGTAAAAGCCTAATTTTTTTTCCAGTTATGATCAAATATGTGGAAATTATAGAGCTGTCCGAATTGACTTGCATCGGTGCTTTCGGTTTAAAGAAAAAAAAACTGCGAGTATAATGAGAATAAAGCTGACATTACGAAGAATGTATTAAATTTTATTTATGCACACTTTAATTTTATCAAGCTTGACTGAGGAGACAGGGATGAACACACCAAAAGAATCTCTAAAAAATTTACCGACAAAGCCTCAGGGTACCCTAGTGCACCAATTTCAGCAACCTTAAGGTTCGCGTCCGATTATCCATAACTACGACAGGCACAAAATTGACAGAGCGCTGTCGTGCGGCAAAGAGTGAACGTACTTTACGTGGCTACTAAATGCAGACACAGTGCGCTTGTTCCTACTTCTAATAACATATATCATTTTACCCGCCTACAGGCGGATGTCGTAAGAAGATAATGCCACTCTATTGTCGTCCGCGAACTTTCAGAATTGCTAGTGTCTTCGGCTCGCAAAGCGATCACCGCACAGAACTTCGGCATCGGACAACGACGCCTTCCGTTCCTCCTACGCTGGACGTTAGCGTTCAAAAAATACAATGCGAACCGTGACAGCAATAACTGCCCAGTCTCTTCGGCCGGCTGCCACTGATCGTCCCCTAAATGCAGCCTTGCCAGCGCGTGGAACCGGACAACGGGTATTCGCGTCGATTTCCTGCGTAGCCCCGTTTCATGTCGCCCTCGATTGTTCGAACGCAGTTTGAGCGGAGTTCACGAGCGTATTTGCATATTGCAACCAGCGGCAGATCCCGACCCTCGAACTGTCCCGTTTGCACTTTTAGTGTTGCTTTTTTTATCACGTCGTTCACCCAGGCGTGGGTACTCAGCTCATCTGTCGCTCTTCCTACACAGAGACCCGCCCGTCTTGTTTGGCAAATGCGTCCAGCTTATTTACATATCCTTATGCGTGTTCCGAGATTGTGTTTGCGCGTGCCCGCCCGCCCTTCTGATCCGGGCGCAATACGGGGACATGTTATAGCCCCGACGCTTCGTGCTTGCTTATTTTGAGCCGGATGGATGACGCTCGCTTTCAGAGGTAAGTTATATGTTTCTTCCCGGGCACAACGATGGGAGCCAAGACGTCCGGAGGGTATCACAGAGGGACGGCCGTTGACGTCTCGAGAGGCCGATGCCAGGATGCAAGAGGCCGGGGCTCAAAGGGCGGCGCACTCTGAGACAGCAAAGAAGACGCACTCAATGAGCCTAGGATAAGGACACACGCAGAAAAAGAAAAAAAAGAGGGAGTCGAAGGCCTACTGCAGTCGACAAAAAAATGTAAGGAGCAGAGGGAGCCCTGAAAAGCGGCGGCAAAGAAGCGGCGCCGGATTTGCCGCAGATTTACCCTCGGGATTTCTTTCTCTTCTCTGCGACGCAAGAAGGGATGGAAGCTGTTGTTCTCGGTGCGCGCTTCTTGGACAAGCGGCGCAACATTTTCCATTTCACTGCTCCTGCGTCAATGACACCAGGGTAGTTATGTAGCTGTTAAAATCTGATTCCAAGGAGATCACAGGAGTCAAATGTTTTTGACTTCTCGTTTGTGTTTTCCTTTTCGCAAGTAGAGTTCGTAGAATACAAGAAGTTCAAGGAACAATGTAAAAACAAAAAAAGACTCTAAGTGCTTTCGTCTGCATCATTCCTTGCAATTAACCATTGTTAAATTGATGGCCTATTTCAGGTCTATGAAAGCACTCTACTGCTGTGCTCAAGGACGCAAGCAGCGTTATTGTTGACTTATACGAGCATTTATGTGATGCAACCTCGAGAGTTAAGTTATTAAGTGTGCTGTTTGCTCTCCATTATACTCTTTTTACTTCCCTCGTGCTTTCCTTGCGGTATTGGCTTATCGCTGGTCAAAGTCAAAGGCGAGGTTGTTCAGGGCTAGCAGCCCTCGATCTCTGAATTTCACCCCTGTCGCTAATGCTTCATCGCAAGCTGCTGCCAGTGAGGAGCTCTCAATTAGAACGTTCGGTTCCGCTGCTTTCCTTCAAAGCTACACGAAACAGCGTAACGGTTCCACTAGATACGGGCACTTCGATGCACAGGTTGAAGAGAAGCATCATTTGCACCATGCTGACTGCTCCGCCGCAACCCATGCCGATGTAATGAAAAACGAGCTTTCAAGGCCAGTTCGGATGCAACCAGAAGACAAACTGGCAAGGAGGTAAATCATGATTCCTTCAGTGGTCGCGGCAAATACTCTGTGCGTGATCCAACGCGGCTTGGACGTTGCAGCATGTTCAAATGTCATGTTCCACTTCTCGGTTACTAAAAGCACAAGAGAGCTGTATATTTTCTAGCACCTCATATGTCGAGGACGCTTTAGCGGCGTCCAGTGAGCAAAGACGAGCAAGATCGACACAAAACTTCTGAGGTGTGCTCTCTACGAAGAACGCCGGCCGGGATAAGCGGTGCGCTAGCCCATTGTGACCTTCGCTTCACACTGGTAATTTTTTGATACTTATCGCTGGTGAAAAAGCGCTTAATGGAAGCAAGTGCGTTTGTTCACACACGTAAACCTACTCTCTCGTAAAGCTTTCGTGAAGCTCTGACCCTGTGAAACGACTACTGCAGCAACATCTTAAACTTCTGCGTGCTTTCTCATCAACGGCCACTTTGTTGACTTGCTTGAATTGCGACTGGCAGGGAGCCGTTACTTCGCAGGTGAATTTGTACGTTGTACGCGTACTTATTCAGGCGTGCATAACTTCTTGTGTTTTCCTAGTATGCAAATGCTCGCAGCACTTCTGTCAGCTTAAATTTTGTCCAACTGATGCTGTATAAAAACCGGACATCGTCGGTGACTACCGGTTGTATGCTTTCAGAAGCACACGCCTGGGACTTCTACTCTCCTGCGGAAGCACAGAGGGCGCCCACTAGCACGTTTTTGCGAGGAATCTTCGGCGCAGCGCAGGAAGCCTTTTACTCTGAAGACGCCGTAATTTTACCTGAAAATGCATGAAAAATCTGACAGCATTGGTCATTACTCAAGTAATTACGTGCGTGAGATTGGAATTCATATTGTTTCCTTTCTTTTGTTTTTCCAAATGAAGTGCCCACCTGAAGAGGAGGAATTTAAGAATGCGTGAATCCATCGCATTTCACTCTGCCGTTTTTACATGTACATTGCTCCTATGTCTTGCGAGGTGGTCTCTAAAGGATGTACAGATACAGAATGAGTGCGTGCTCGACCGCGTACCATCCAGCGTGGCACAACTTAAGGATGAAGAGAGAAAAAAATGTGCCGTCTCTAGCTTTCCGTTTGAACTATTAATCAAAACAAATACTTGTAAGGAGACAAAAACAGAGCGACCTACGCATTATCATTCGATTGACTCACTGATGCAACAACCCGAAAACTCTGTCTGGCTCATCAGGAACGAAACCCAACGGCGGCAGTTTTATACAGCAGCAATGGTCCGAAAACCCTGAGAGACGTAACTACGGTTTCGCATGGAGCGAACAATAGGCCTTACGATAGTAAATGGTAAAACATGAGCGATGAAGAATGGACACTAGAAGATATAGTTAAAGACCCTAATAACCGAAATAGTCAATGACATGACGCACAAAGTGTCAAGAAGTCACACGGCATATTGACGTCACACTACACCCCTTGTGGCGCTAAATAATGATAAAGGTAGTAAGTGACCGTCACAATGTTAAAGACCCTCAAGGCAAAGGATTTTAGGGTTGAAGGTCTTCAGGTAAGGAGCTTAACGCTGGAGGTCTTTAGGCCATATGCCTAAACCTGAAGGCCTCTTACGTCAAATTCCTTAAAATGAAATGCCTTCAGAGTAAAGATCTCTAGGTCAAAGGCATTTAGAGTAGGGTAAAGACGTTTTGGACAAAGGCCATTAGCATGGACGCGTTTCCAAATGGATTACGGTGCTGTGGCCAACAAAAACGAAGGACAAAAACAAGCAAGAAGATGCAAACAAATATTTATTGAACCTCGCAACATAACAAACAAAGAGAGATTAATGGCTTCGAATTCACAGCAGGTAGCTAGGCTTACGTGGCCTCTGTAATTATTTTCTCTGTAATTGGTAACAAATTTTGAACTGGCTATAAACCTCAGCAGGCGAGACGGCTACCCAACGCGATGGCTATGCAGTTAAGGCGCTCGCCTACCAAGCCGGAGTACCCGGGTTCGAACCAGACCACGGTGCCCGCGTTTTGATGGAGGTGGAACGCAAAAGGCGCCCGTGTGCTGTGCGATGTCAGTGCACGCTGAGGATCCCGAAGTGGTCGAAATTATTCCGTAGGACTCCACTACGGCTCCTATTTCTCTCTTCTTTCACTTCCACCTTCCTCCCTTCCCTTACGGCGGGGTTCAGGTGTCCACTGAGGTATGCGAGACACATACTGCGCCATTTCTTTTTCTCAGAAACAAACAATAAAAAATACTGGCTTTTTGTTCGACCAGTATACTTCTTGACTTGCAGAGCCTGAAACTGAAGTTTTTCCACTCATGCCGTCTTTTCGTTTTACAGAAGAGCATTATCCTTCCAGCCTTCTACGTCTCCACACGCGTGTGAAACCACATACCACGTTGTGTTCACGCTCTTCGAGTGATGGGAATGCACTCTAATTAAGCTGCTATTGTCACGGAGTGATTCGCACGTCGCTTGCCAGGGCGAGGTTAACCACATAACGCAAAAAGAAACTCGTTTTGTGGGCTTAGAGGCATAGTGGCATTTGTCGGGCGGCCGTTTTTAATCAAGCGGGGCCTAGCTGAGAATCCCGCTCTCACTCTAATCATCGCCGATGGCGATGAATTCACTCGGGGAACGAGAACCGGGCTTATATCACTGATAAAGCCTACATTGTTACGCGGAGCTTCGCAGCGGCTACAGATTCTACTTCCGGGTTCCCTTCTGTTCTTATACTTGCGCACATGCCTCAGCATTTTGTTAGCACCGAGATACTAAACTAAGCATAATCCGTTGTTATCATGAGCCAAGTGATTCATTAGGTGAGCTTTACACATCGTCCTTGTGATCTGTTCCCACTGATGATATTTTTGAGTCTCAGAATTTCTTTAGGTGCCCGTCGTAAGGTGCAGGGAAAGAGGTTTGCAAAATGCAATTAATCATGGGAAGGGCAGGAAACAATGAACTCAGCTGAACAAGCAGCGATAAAGGACTTCACCATCAAGTAAGCTTACGTCCAGTAAAAGTTCATTTTTAAGATCTATAATTGAAGCTGGAATCTCAGAATATAATAATGTCGACAATAGGTTGCATTCACCGTGAGGAAAATTGCGCTTCGGTGTAACAATAGGGACAGAAAAGTAGAGTGGCTAGCAGTCGGCAAAAAATAAAAGAGTTCACTGATGTTACTGTGAGATAATAACTTGCCCCTGCAGGAGACTGCATGTATTACTCTGGGCTACGGTGACATGATTGATACATGGAATATGTTAATTGATGTGCACGTAAACATTTTCTACTGTTTAAGTGGGTGCTTAGTAGAACTCAGCGCTTTTTGAAACTTGAATCTAAAGTAACGGTCCAGAATATAGCCCATAAGTGGCGGCTCCCTAAAGCGTCATTTCAAGAACCTCGAGAAAATAAAAAGACAAACACTCTAGAAGCGAGTGAATACAAGTGACATTTGAACTGGCATTTCTGATATCCCGCTGGATGTTAGTTGCAAAAACATGTGCGTTTTTATGAAACCAGTTATTCACAGAGAATACTTACTGAGTTTGTACCTTCAGAGGGAGCAATCACTAAGTTTGGATGCTCATGAATTTCCGTTTTACTCAAGAGCATACACCATGTTAGCAGGAGGACATCCTATCAGACATGTTTTCAGAGGCTGTATGAAATCTGAAGAAAACATTTTAAAACTAGCAATGAAGTCACATGTCAGCTGTGATGCCTCATGGGCATCCGGATGGCAAGCGGGCTTTTTACAGCCTCCTGCATACCTGGCCATCACTTACGCATCCTAATTTTCTCAGTTGGCCCAAAAAGACAAGCACTTTTTGATCATTGATTAAGGCAGCTGCAGCAATTAAATGTGCAGCATCCTGTATTACAGGATTTCCGTGGAAGTGGCTGTGATAATGGATGTCTTTGCGTACGGCTTCCACTTCCTGGCATCTAATGCGAATTTCAAGAAAGAGCCTGCAAATAGTTCAGAAAATTGAGTCTTTCAAAAGTAGATTGCAGAAAGAAAAACGCTAAACTGAAAGACAGGTGACTTAAACCGATATTCATAAGGTCGACTGTCTTGCTTCAAGAAATAGGGATTAAGAGCGTAGAGCTTGGAAGGAGAAAGTGCAGAGCACGATGCAAACGCGCACGGGAAGGTTTCTCACGATGAATTCAAGAGGCTACAATATCAAGGAAGTTCAGTTCCTTCAGCGATATAAATATGGTCTGAAGGACCGATGCTGCAAGACATACAGAAGCAGGAATATTTACACTTTTTTCAAATGTGCTTACGTCCATGTGCTAAGATGTCCCACATATGGTTGAAATATGAAAGCAGAAAGACCGAGTATTTCGGTGAAACATGTATTTTTTTTATAAGAGCCACCATTATGACGAAAGCTGCAAGGCATCGCTTTACTGTGCTCCTAAAACGCGTAAAAAAGGGTACGATAAGATGAAAAAAAGGAAGGAACCACCTCTAAAATACCACATACGAATAGCGCAACTTCAGTCAGGTTCATTTCGGCAGGGAGCCGAAGACAGGGAAGCTGGGAGGGCGTACCATTCGGCGCGGAAGGCGTAAAGTCAGCATGTTTGTGCCACCACGCTGAATGGCAGATTTCGCACTCGACCGAGCCGCCTCGCGTCTGCGGAGCGATCGATACTCGTCGCCTCTTAGGGGCCTTTTGTCTTGGCCTCTTGTCCTCCTTCCTTCGTCGTCTTTTTGCGACTCGCTCTTCCATGTCTTATCCTCAACAAGCTCCGCGCGCTCTGCCGTCTCTACTGACATGCACGGTCCTGTATGACATCGTGGTGCACACTCGACATTTTGCTCACGCTTGCGCGCGAAGCCTGGAAGAAAACCCTTCTTCCTAGTTGCGCTGATCTTGCATTCTAGTTCTCCAAGGCGCAGCCTGAGAATACGCTATCACTGTGTTTTCCAGACCGCTTTAGAATTCAGACATTGCCCTAATGCTGAAGGGAACTGACTTCACCCTTCAATGTCGAATGCCCTTTGTGTATTCTCTCAACACTTAGTGGCATATAATAATTTCGATTGGTTCCACCACTGGGAGCTCAATAGACGTGCTGTATAAAGAGTGATCTGTTCTAATGTGTGGAATAAATCTTTTCTCATTAGCTTATGGTCAAAGAAATTGCGTCGAAATTGCCGGTTATTTTAGTGTCCAGCAAAAATCAATAGAACTGCGCACATCCGCTTTATTATGTATTATTTGCCACAGTTTCCAACGTCATTCCTTCGTCGTCAACTCTGACGATTAAGTAAAGAACTAAGAGTGTAAGTGGAGAAAGTGAGGGGAAACACTCAAATTTCATCCATAACAGGTAGTTTAAAAGGAGTTTCCGGCTGTGCAAAGTGAACAGATCTCAGCAAGCGATTTATCAGGACTACTGAAAAAGTCCCTTCCCACTACTGGAGATTCATTTTTCATGGACTTCCGACTTCTTAGATTAGCCGTAGTGCGAGTGACACGCAGAGCAAGTCGCAGGTCCTGCGAGAGAAAGTCGCAAATATGCTTTCCTGAATACTGGACACGTTTCCTCTACTAGTACGGGTGTCCAAGCGCTTAATCTCCTGCAACAGGGGTGAGCTAATCTGGAGGTTCTATATAGCTACGACGCTAAATCAGGCCACTGGTCTTAATCTTCATGAAGTTCCTGACAGAACTTGCAATCCCGAGAACTGCACGGCTTCGTGACTACGCAACTCGAGACCGCCGTTGCCAGATGCCTACTCTAGTTGTTACGCGACGTCGGGCCTAATCCTTACACGCCGGTGGCGCCTCGGGTTTCATCGTGGCGCGTGTCTTTGAGTCTTCGCCCTTACCCTGCCTGTGCCCTCCTTCATGACTCCCTCTTCTACTGGCATAGTTTCCTTTTAAGCATTATTATGCACTCTTGGTAGGCGTGGACACGAGCTCATTTTGTTGTAGAGGTTGTAGTCGCTCTTATGCCTGGCCATCTGAAGTTTAGTTACCACACGGACTTAATGCCTCGCTGCGCAAATCAGGCACAACCTGACGTCGGCAGCTCAGCCCCTTCCAAGGGCTTCTGTATGGCATGGGAAATTTGCGAGTATGCAAAACATCTTGGAAGATGGAAAATATGCCGTCGTTTCATGCCTCGAGAACTTTCATCTTATGATGAGCTATCAATCTATTTCGGAACATTACGGGCCATTGAAAGGAACCTTAGTTCTGATCAAGACCTACTGAACTACAGACCTGCACAAATGGCCGTTCTCCCCGCGCATGTTCTAGTTCATGCCTTCTGCCGCTAGGGTAGAAACATTACGGGCGGCGTGGCGCAAATATATACCTGTTGAGAAAATGGCCTCCTCTATCATATTATTTCAAACAAGGCAGTTTTGTCGTTTGTGCACATAATCATTATCATCCATTTATCTATGCTAGGCACGGTGGTGCTGACGAAAAGAAAGCGGATAAGAAGGAAGACGTTTTTTATACTCTTCCAGAGCGAGAAAAGTCGTTATTATGGATATTTTTATTGCTGATGTTAAGATAGCAGAGGAAGACGAAACAAATAAATTAAATATCTTGCTCAAAATGGCAAACGATGATGATGATTATAGCAGACGAACAGGTCAACCGAGCGCCCTCAACGGCCAATAAGCTAACGAAAGTTGGCGCACGCTGCACCATATGACCCCACCATATGTGCAGGTTTGTAGTTCAGTAGGTGTCGGTTCTGATAGCCGCGTTAATGATGCAAGTAACATTTGCTGTTTTCTCAATGTAAGCTAAAGTAGGGAGGGTAAAGAACGACTAATAGTATAGCAAGTAAAGATTTTTCGTGGAAAAAAGCGCTCACTGAAATACTGTGTTTGCCGGTGACAGGTGCGTCACTAGGAGGGTGCGGACCACGCCAGCTGCAGCGCTAAAAGGGGCTGTACGTGCAGTGCGGAAAGGTGGGAACTGTCCTTACGTCATATAAGGCAGCGTGTGAGGAAGGGAGTGATGAGGCTCCGGGCCATGGCATCCTGTGTTGCCGGCTATATTGACTGCTTGACAGAGCTTTTGGCTAGGAGTCTGCTATGTTGGAGGAAACCCTGGGAAGCTCATCGTCCTAAGGACTTAGCAGTCATTGGTCAAAAAGAGTGTGATCGCCAACAAGCGAGCAAGTGTGTGCTTATTTGACATTACTGTACGCTAAAAATAGTCAGGCAATTAATTAGGAAGAGGGAATTTTCGCATCCAATGTAGTGTTATTCTTTGTGAACTTGATGAACTTCACTGCCTGTTTTCGACAGCGCGTTCTTCTCTTCTGGCATGGACAACAAGGACGGGATTGAAAAAGCACTAGCCATGCTGATTTCCTCACATGAAGACTCAAGGAATTGAGTATTCGTAACGAAAACAGACATAGAAAATTCCAATTAAGTATGCTAAAGCTCAAGAGTATTTAGGCTTGGCTTTTTGGAACATGTTCATGTGAGTCAGCATGTGAGTCAGCAGAACCTAATCACGAGAAGAGAACGCCCAGACGCTGTTGCGCTTTCGCCTTCCTGTGTGGTTGTAGTCGTTTCTGTATTTGGGACTCCACAACGTGTTCCGAATTACAAAATATCACACTAGCGTCTTAGACTACACGTAAGGGACAGCTATATTTCTTGTCAACTTTCTTTGGCAGCGCTGCCGAAGCTACGGAACCCAATATATTCCCTTTTACAGTTCCTAGTTGCTTCCCAAATGCAGTTTATGAGTAACACACGTTAGGTAAGGCAAACTACTAACGTAACTCAATATTTTCAACTTGACAAAGTCACGCCAAAAACTTTTAGAGGACACTTCAGTTTCTCTTTGAACAGTAGAACACGAGATAGTTACCGGACCGCCGCAACGCGTAGGGAGGGGGAGGGGGGAGGTTCAGTGGCTGCCGGTTACGCGCGTTGACGGAACAGCTGCGCAGGGCCTCGCCCACTGGTGCTCCTTGAGAGTTTTCACGCACGAACAATGCGGCGAGGCACTGATCTCGCGTTAAAACAGGTTCATCGATTAGAACTGATTGTTTTAGGCACGTCCGGTTAGAAGGTTTCATAATAGCGCCACCATCATTTTCCCCAGAGTGCAGCAACCGCTCAGCGAGTATGGTACAAAGTGGCCGTTCTGTAGCCGAAATTTTGGCAAAGCAACACATTTGCACAATCAGCGCCCTAAGACTTTTTTTTTCACTGCCAAGACGATTTTGTCGCTGACGGCTTTGCTCTGCTTCACTCCCTTTTTCCGCTACATTTTGCTCGGGAATCCCCAATACCGCCTCTAACTCCTACTTTACGCAACCGTGATCCCACAGGCCAATAGTGCGAGGTTCGAGCTAGCGTTGCGTGAATCCCGACGGGAGACAGGCCAGACGTCGAAGTTGACACACTGCCCGGCGGGTCTTGTCACGCCTGCGTAGTTATTTATTCCTTGCTGTCACGCCTCTCATTCGGCTATGTGGAAACCTGCGGTGTGCGCCTCTGATTGCGTACTTGGGAAAACGTTCTGTCAGCTGGGTGAAGTTATGTAACCTTTCAGGCAAAAAAACAACGAGAAGGACCCCGGGCATCTTGTCAGGTGTGTTGGCGACTGATATTGACAACGTACGGCTGAACAGGCATTAAAATTTCTGAAGGGAATGGTGTTCATACTTTCTGAAGCAGAGATCAGTTCATGCGGAATTTCGTGCACCTGAGACCACCAGAAAAAATATATCTGTCTCACGCATAACGTTGCCTGACGAAGTCATTAAGTTGCCTGCTTTAAGAAGGCGCTAATTCTTGTCGCCTTTTCTCGCAGACGGGGACGGAAGTAGGTGGAGCGAGACTTCGAGGCATAAGGCAACTTTCCGCACTTCTTCACAACTAATGTGCTAAATTATCGTCACTGGCTACATTTACATGGTAGATAGGAAGAAAAAGAACTGTGCGCACAAATTAATGCCACAGAGGTCTGGCCTTCATGACTACGATCTCAATCGAATCCTAATTTACCTGCATACCACTGGTCGCAAATTTTAAGCCCGGTGTAGGAAATAATGCAAAATACATTATTTTATTAAAGATGGCGATAGTGACCTTTTACCATTTTTTACAGTTAAATTATCGCTATATGCGCTAAGGCCCACTTGGCCAGTAAGATATGCGAAAATTCACTGATTTCGCACTGAACTTTTGTTTGTTTCGGCGAGATACGACGACCCTTCCGTGCTCACCAGGCGCACTTTAAATGAAAGTCCGTAATTTAATCATTTATAACAGCCGCCCTGATAAGACAAAGTGTTCTATTTTATGTTATGATGATGAGGCCAAATCCTTAACACGAGAACAAAATCGGCATCAGGTGGAACATAAAATAATGTAATTCGTGCCGCTACTACTTGTTTATAAGTCGTTGAGATTGATGCACAGAAAAAGGGAAAAATGTTTAGATCACGTGCATGTTTTTTGTTGAATGGTTGAATATTGTGCGGAATTCCCAAGGTGTTCTCATCCAAAAACTATTCTAAATGCCCCATCTCTATAAAGTTAATAGGCTGGTCATTATTTGATTTTTTTTAACAAGACGTGACGGACACTAAATGTCCTTTCATTTATATCGCACTAGATAATTAAAACGCGCTTCTTAATGTTACATACTTTTGGTTGAAAAGAAGAAAATTCGAGCCCAAATTACGCAAAAACTTATAAAACTTACACGACTTTACGGAAGAATATATTATGGTGTGTAAAATTGTTAATCATATATTTCTCATTTACACTTCAGCACTTCTTACTTATCTTTTCTTGACTCACATTGGATCGACCTTGAAGCTGTCTTCGTTACCTCTAGCTCCCATGCCAACCTTTAAACTACTAGTTGGTTGTTTCTGTCCTTCCAAGTGATTTTAGGTGGTGGTGCTCAGGCTGTAACGGGGTCCAAGAGTAACTCATACACACCATCAAGTAAGACACTTTTTGAAGCACGAAAGCGCGGCGATCGGCCGGGTAAAAGATAGAAATAATAAAAGAAGCAGGGAGCTGACGAGAATTTTCTAAGCTTATTTAGAATAAGCCTAGCGCGCTAAAATCGCTGATGCCCTTCATCCCGGGACGTAGTTTTTCTTTAAAGCAGCGCACAAACCATTTCATAGGAATATGAGAAGAGAAATAGTTCCAAGAATAACAACCGCAGCAAGTTTGTAGTTTGATTCGTCCTGGGGTTTAGGGACCTTACATCTGGTGGTTATCACGAGCGAACTGCACTATTTTTCCTGATTGTCAGCTGTACACCATTCGATAATCAAAAAAGTCATAATAATTATGTGCACAATGCACTCAACATGATAACACGCTACGGTGTTCTTTGTTTTCTCCTTCAGGAGTTTAGAGTTCACTCACACTTCTCTTCTGCTGTTTTTGTGTTCATGGAATCAAATTCGGCTATTTGCCAATTGGCAAATAGCCGAATTGATTCCATGAACTCAAAACAGCTGAAGAGAGTGTGTGAACTCTAATAATCAAGAACGTGAAAACACGCCCCCCTATCGTGTTCTCATGTTGAGTGCATTGTGCACATATATTATGCACCTTTTTTGATAATGAATGGTGTACAGTGACACTCACGGAAACTAGTGCAGATCGCTGTGATAAATGATGTAGGTCCTAACAAACGTCAATCACTCATTGCTGCGGAAGTTATTTTTGGAACTTTTTATTTCTATTGAATTAAAACTTTTTGCGTTTCTAACGTCCTACTTTGCACTTCGAATAATTGAAAATTTATTTAACACCTCATTTGCTATTATACAATATCCTTACAGGCAAAAAAGGATAGAATTCTCACTAAATTTCACTTGACTGCAGGTTTTCTGTGTTCGTATATTCAAATCAGAAATTGATAAATTGCCATAAAAACTCCGGAGCAACGACAAAGCTATACAAGTTTAAAATCTGCTAGTAGAAACTAAGCCTGTAAAGAATACTTAAAACAGAGAAGTGGCTTCCATATTATTTTCTAGCTCTTTAGTTTGTTAAAAATTGCGTAAGCGCCTGGTATTCGAAACGTCTACTGCTTGGCTACTGTGGAAGCCAGCTAGTCACGATGAGAATCGTGTAATCCAATAGTCTATTAGTAATGAAATGAGAAAAGAAACTTTTATTGTTGCCTTTTTAAACGGAGGCACATTATTTGTGGGCGCAAATGCGAAAGGTGGCATGCTGTCACTTCACCTAATTTAATGGCGGATTTAATAGCAGAAGGGCGTGAATATTGAATAATCGGCCATCGGAGCGTGAAGTGTTTGAACAGAAGAGCTGATTGAATCAAACTCTACTACGAAAATTCGCGCAGAGATCCCCCCCCCCCCCCCCTTCGAAAAAAAGAAAGAGGCTAGAGACTCTGAACAGAGTACACCTCAAAAAAAAAAAGAGTGCGCATTTTCTAAAATACTCTGAAATTGCGAATTCGCGAATTTACGGTGTAGCCCCAGGAAATCAGTTCTTCGCAGTTCTTGAATGACGCGTATACCTGAGTGACATCTACTGTTTTGAGCTCATCTCAGTTATCCGTCACTGATGCAGCAAAGCTGAGGTCTTTGGAACTGGACGAACTTCAACCTAGCGGTTGCTTTTGCGAACAAATGCTAAGAACTGGAGTCTGCGATAGACATTGCTCTCCGCTAAGAAATTACTCTTTGTCAGAATCTTTTGAGGCTGCCAAAATAAAAACAATCTGTAGAAACAAAATAACGACTGAAAGGTAAAAGAAAAAGCCCAAGAAGTTTGGACGGCATGATGGAGTGGTACAAGTGGACCCCACCTAGACTTCCACAACTTTCTCTTATTTCCATGTGAACTTGGTCCTGATTATAGTAATAACTTCTTGTCAATTTTAAGCAAGTTGGTGGTTTTTGGAAAGTGTCACTATGCTGCCCACAGCACGGCCGCTTCAGTGCTATACACTGCGCACTCGCAACGACGGGGCCGGGTCATTAATCTAGCTACACTAATGAAGCATTAAAAAATGTTTTTTCAGAAAGATTCATTATTTTGTTTTAAAATTAGAACCGCATTTTTTTTCTCTCGGAGTAGTTTCATAACACTCGACCATTTTCGGGCTCTAGGTCCTAACCACTCTGAGGGCCTGACAAGAGAGCGGAGTTAGCTGAACATCATAAAAAACTTTACTACCTGCGTTCATTTCAAGAGTAGAATTGGTTGCATCTCTCTGTTTTCTTTTCTTTCCTTAGTCTCTGTCTCTCTCGAGCGGAATATAAGCAATAAGTACCCAAGGAGAATGAATAACTTTATGGAGCCTAGACTTCGCCCTTCTAATGCCCATGGCCATTACGACCCGCCCAGCTGTAATATCTGAGCAATATCCATGATTTTGTTCACAGCGCAACAAGAACGGGAAGACGAAAGACGAAAGAGTAACACAAACAAGCGCTGAATATCAACTAGTTTTTATTGAAGAACAGAAGGGGTATATATAGAAACACTTATCAAGCACACAGACGTTTTCTGGAAGGCACGTGGGAGTTCAGATTCCTCAATTCCCTCTCGGATAAGGCAATGGAAGGGCTGCTGAGGTGCGGCATTTGTCCCCTGCAGTACCCTGCGTAGTGGGGATGGTGTACCAGGTCCCTTTTTCATGCGGTGCTATGTACATCGGCCAAACCGGCAGGTGCGTGAATAAGCGCCTGTTGGAGCATGAAAATACGAGGTAAAATGGACCCCTTCCCACACAGGCGCCCATGGCAGGAACTGCCAATGCGAGCATATGAAAGCTCATGCAGAAAGGAGGTTAAGAGGTGACCCCCTTGCAAGGGAATGCAAATGCAAGGGAATGCAAGGGAATGTGCAAGGGAATGCAAATGCGTACCCGATTATAAGAACACGAGCATCCTGTTCCGACACGGCGATAAGGTCACACGCGAGATAATGGAGGCCTTTTATATTCACCAGAAAGGCAGTTTATGTATCAGCAGCCCTTCCATTGCCTTATCCGAGAGGGAATTGAGGTATCTGAACTCCCACGTGCCTTCCAGAAAACGTCTGTGTGCTTGACAAGTGTTTCTATATGTACCCCTTCTGTTCTTCAATAAAAACTAGTTGATAGTCAGCGCTTGTTTGTGTTACTCTTTCGTCTTTCGTCTTCCCGTTCCTGTTGCGCTGTGAACAAAATCATAAATACTTACCAACTCGCCAATTTCTGCCTTGCTGAGCAATATCGCCCCGTCACCTTTGACTGCGTCTCGATAGCGCCGTTTTTATTACTCACCTTGTGAACATTTTCTCGGAACCCGAGAATACCTGTTTTCTTAAAACTTGACCTTGTACTTCCTCCAATCCTTTTAAAATTGTGGCTGCACCGGTAACAATTAAGTGCCTCCTGAGGCTTTGCTGACGGTATTTTAAAACTTGTTTGATAACGTGTCTCGCAGCTCCAAATTGTATTGTATTGTTTTGCCGACGAGCGAGCTAAAGCGCAGCTTGCTTGTGTTTGTGATGCTTTTGCGGAAGCGTTGACTCGTCATGCAGCTGGAAGCGTTGGGGAATGGGTACAGTAAATGCCGCGTGTCCTTGAAAGAAGGTTATGAGATTTAAAGTCAAGCAGCGCAATCGACTTATCTTTGTGACACGTTACTGATCATGCGCCACCCATAAACGCGGTTCCAAAATATTTACTCAATAAGTCACGAATGCGCTGGCTACAGACAGCACGACATAGGACTTTCTGTCGGTATAATCCTGTCTCAGAAAAAAAAAGAAAATGTCTTGGAAAAAAAGAACATCTATTTGATATTCAACGGAGAAACTCAGACGACTATTTATTTCATATTTTTAATAAAAACTTATTTCGTTACACGACGCATCAATTAAAACATAAACGCTGTCCATTACTCTTTTGCACCTTATATGCGATATATATTTGGCTCTATGCATAACAGTTTTATGTATTTTTTTGCCAACTTTGTACAATGGCTGTCTATCCTTTCATTGTTTTCAAATCTCATTTAGCATGCCTAATTTATACACTGAAACATCAGGTATACACTGCTCACCGCATGTACTTACTTGAGGATAATTGCAATCGATTGAGCCTTATATTAACAGCACACCCCACAAACAACCTATTGTGACCCTCGACGTCTCGGGTTCCTGCGATATTCCTGCTTTCAGATACAAGACCACAGATGCTCTAAACTCTTTAAATTCATGTTTATTTAGTCCGCCACTCATGGGAACGAACAATGCTGGATGCAAAAATCGCATATACAGACCGGGCGCAAATGTTTTTGTGTGTCATTTCTGCTCTACTTCTAAACTGTGTTTACTTACCCATCCAATTTCAAAGTTTTTGACTTGTCCCGCCACTCATAAAATTCTAGCACTGGGCACTACATCGTCTAGGAATAGTGTTATGATCCAAAGACTTACGCCCTGTTTGTTCCTGTGCTTGATTTCTGCTGTTTTCTTGCTCCCAAAGCTAACCACCATTAAAATAATTTAATGCGACAGCTTTAGAGCGGACATTCGGCGCAAACGCCGTGCACGTTATCAGAATAATTCAGGATCGGTGCAGAGGGATTTGAAATCACTAATTTAGCGGTGAAATGAAAATATTTAAAACTCTTGTTAAATTGTGACTGTGCGGTCGTAGCACGTCTGAAATGTTCTTATGACAAAAAAACGCCAAGTAAACTAGCTGTGCAGTGAAGAACATTGGGATTATTAGATGGGTATTAAGCCTATGAGCCATGGGTTTTAAGTTTATAGTTTTGCGTACCAACACCACAAGGCCAACGAAGAAAAGAAGAAGAAGACAAGAAGTCGAGCACAGTGCTGTGGAAAACTATGAAACTAAATCCACAATAACAACTAGCTCACCAACTAACTCTACTGAAGCACCCTTGGGTTGACCACTGAAGCACGTTCGTTCGAATTGGTTAAATGGAGACCTTGTGTGTCTTGGGGTGTGTCACGTCGTCTAGCATGCCTGCTGATGCATGCTAATAGTGTGTGTAATTAGAAAGAAGTACTAAATAAGAAAGGAAGCTTTAAGAGAGAGCTTAAATGCCTTCCTAATTTTCTGAATGTGGGTTATCTATGTATTAAAATCCCTTTACTCTACCCTTGTAAAAGTTACTGCCTTTCACAAGTGTTGCAGAAAATTTTTTAACGTAAAGTGGCATCTTAAAAAGTACCTGGTGGCTGAGCACACTGGCTGTAATTAAATGGCTATGCGTTTATTTTACGTGTACTGTCTTCAAGTATGAGCCAGAAAAAGTAAATCGGACAGGGATTACGGAGAAACAAACATTAGTGTCGGTTTCAGGCGCGATAGCCTTCGGACACTTTTAAAACTTCGTTAGGGCGGGAAAAGGTTACATTCCAAGGGTGTTCCTTCCTCTGCAGATAGGTTTCTCAATATGTAATGAAAGTGATGCAGAAACTGCGTAAAGAGTAATAAGATTGCACATAAATTCGGATCAAGTTATCGAAGTACGTATTCGAATCCGATGACTTTTCACCTAGGCGAAGACAAAAATGAAGTGCGCCTAAATCATGGCCGTTGAAATCAACTCTCCAATCCTTGTTTTCTGCAGCCATTATCCCTTCTTACCAGCCACTGCATATGTTAGTTTAGCGCGTGGTATTTTCTTCGCGTAGCAAACTCATGTTCCCTCAGTCCTAGTTCTTTTTTTCTTCTGCACGAAACCAGTTTGCAGGTTTATTTTCTTACCGTTGAGAAGGTGGGTTTTATTTCGCCATCCACAGCATCAGAACGACTTTCCTGTCTAATATTACTTCAGCTATTATTCGGCTATTATTCGACTCTCAATGGCGCTAATATGAAACCTCAACCCATCAATATTGTGCGAGAGATTCGCATCTTCCCTGATAAGCTGACATGAATCTCTGGGAAACACATGTGCATGCTAAGAATATGAATCAGGTAACAGAAAATATGGTTGGTTGGTTGGTTTATGGGGTTTAACGTCCCAAAGCGACTAAGGCTATGAGAGACGCCGTAGTGGAGGGCTCCGGAAATTTCGACCACCTGGGGTTCTTTAACGTGCACTGACATCGCACAGTACACGGACCTCTAGAATTTCTCCTCCAAAGAAATTCCAGCCGCCGCGGCCGGGATCGAACCCGCGTCTTTTGGGTCAGCAGCCGAGCACCATAGCCACTGAGCCACCGCGGCGGCGTAACAGAAAATATAGATCTAAACTAAAACATCACATATTCACACGGTAATCGTGGAAGTATAACTTAAAATTCTAAGATAGCTAGCTCACATCTCGAACGTTGCCAGGTCCACCGTGCAAAACACCTCTTCCAACGTAGAATAGAAAAACCCTGGTAGTCTCATGAGGCCGCTACAGAATTGTAGGCGATCATGTACTTACAACCAGTAAGAAAAGCGGTCATTGCCGAGTTACTTTTCAAACATCATCATGGCTCCAGTCGTTTGCCTGTGACACTTTATATATTAGTCTAGTGAAGGACGCATTGTGTGCCATCGACTCCGACCACCGCATAGTTTCAATGTTCAGAATAACATCAACGTGCTTTAATCTTGCTTTCCCCGTTCCAAGAGCGTCATAGCGCTTGTGAACTCTTCATCAAAGACTCGTATTGTCAGCTTTCCCGTCAAACTTGAAGTAAACAACGCTACGCAACAGTCAAGATACCGGCCAGCATACCAGGAAGTGCTGTCGCTGCGTGCACATTCCTCTCAATGATAGGCAAGCGCGTGCCGATAGCCCCATATCAGCGCCTCCTCTTGCAACTGTTCTTTATGCGGACATTTCTGAGGATTTGGGGCCCTAGGAATCCTCGTTAGAAAAATAAAGTGTAGCGAAGTTCAAAGCGCCATCAAATTTAAAGCCGGTGCCATTTACAAGTGTTGCACCCCTCGCGAGCGTTTGCTATGGCAGCCCGTTATGTCGACATCGTTTACAGAACGTAACTATAGAGGTAATCAAAAGTAGTACAAAATAGCTCCACGCATTAGGCTACCGCAAGCTCTAAAGCGGGGCTGCGGGAAAGACCGCAATGGGGTCTTTGCATTTAGAAAACGTGACGTCATGGCGGTGCGCATTTCACTTCGAGAAACGGCGACTCCCCTTCGCCTCATTCGTCCAGGAAAGAGCCGTTGTTCCAGACTCTGAAAAATGAATAATGATTATGCCTGATGTTCTGAATACTGGAAGACATGGACAAAAAATGAGTTTTTTTTCGTTTGTTAAATTTTATTCGAGCTTCTAGAGTTGCAACAGAGGAGATAAATGCTCCTTCCGAAAGGATATATAGCAACCTGCCAGAAATGCCATCGGCGGTGGATCTCATAAACGATGCTCACCGCCCGTTTGGACAGGAGATTAAAATAAAGAAGCAACGACACAGGCATACTTCAACATCGGTCGTGTGCGAAAGCTGTAGCTTCAGCTGCTGACGTTCAGTAAAAATAAGTGCAGAATCCCAAGTTGAAAACAATCGCTTATATTAAAGTAACACATGTAACTTAAGTTAAAAGAGGACAGTTCTACACAAGCAACTGTATAAACGCCCTCACTCAGTGGAGAAGAGGCATAAAAGCAAGCTGATAAAACGCACATATAAGTAAAAAAGCCGTCTCCCTCTTCCTCATTTTTTTTGTTCAGCAGCAAAAATGTTTTATTCAAACCTCCTCCTTTTTGGAAGCGAAGGCTTGAGGAAGCATTCTTCTTAAATTTGGATGGACAGAACATCGTAGTCAGGAGAGGATGTTCTCCTGAGGTGCCTCAGGAGAACATCGTAGTCAGGAACATCGTAGCCAGGCGCATTCATGAACCTCCTTAGAGCACTATAGAAAATTATGCGCATCTTTTGCATCAAGGAGCTAGATAGATAATTGCGGAACAAGGACATTGTACTCACTGAGGCAGCCAGACAACCACACAATCCTCCTTCAGGATTTTCATTGCCGTAGTATTTTAATTTCGAAAATGAAACTCGTTTCTTTTGTAGCGATTTTTGCAGTAACTTCGATAAAGCTTTTCACTTCTACTTGCACACATAAACAGTCACTCTGCTCTGCGTTTACCTGTCTCCCGCTTAAATATTGATAATAGGTAATTACTAAAAGTTTCGAGTCGCGACAGAACAAGACGGCGGCTATTGGCTTGTTATGTGCACGGAACCTTGCGAAAATTCTAAGATTTGCGAATCGCCTAGCTGCTACAGCTCTTGATATATACTACTTCAGGCGGACACAAAGGCGCTTTAATGTTATGTAGAAAGATTTCCTCCTCGCTGAGTAAAATATGCACCAGATATTTCCTCACTAGTTGGAAAAACGGAAACAAGAAAGTTATGTAATAGTTCCGTTGTACATGTTACGTGCTTCCACTTTATAGGCCAGGCAAGTACCACGATGTGTTGTTTCTTAATTTCAAGATAAGGAAGAAAGAAACGTATTGTTAAGGTCAATCGTCATTCATACAACTTACAAAGTTGATATTTTTAGTAGATGCGCAGGTTCACTATATAGTTTATTCTGATAAACAATTCGATCGGGCAACGTTTACAAGGTGCCTCGCACTCATTGTTTTGGATGAACATTGCTGTCCGATAAACTTATCAAGTGCACCTTGTCAGCTTATCTGCGCCGCTGGTAAGGCTCTGTCTTTTGTTTTTATTTAGTTTCATATACTGCCAGCCTATGTGAAAAGGCTGTTGACAGAAGCAGGTGTTACATAAATTGAACATTGCCAATTTTGGAATTCGTATTTTTGAGTGATTGCATTGCTCGGATGAAGCATGACAGTTATAACATACCCCGCGAATTGCAGGATTACTTAATCACTTCCTCATTATGAAGCCATATCGCACTACTGCGTTCACATTCGCGATCTTTGCGCCATATGTGCACTTTCCTGCGACCTGGTCTCGGAAAAGCGAAAGAGGCTCTGGAGAGCAAAAAAAAAATTGAGCGGTTGGCACATGGCTATAACTTAGAAAAGAGCGCGGAAATCTGGGGACAGAGTACAGACGAACGCAGAAGTGGTCTCTGATGTTTTCCCTTTGTTCGGTCCAATATTACCACACTTCTTTTGCTCTTCATGACCTTCTTTCTGCGTTTGATTGCACTAGGAATTTCTCTGACTTCGGCATACTACATGTTATATGCCGGATGTGATTATTCGTGGTGCGGCGAAGCGCATGACAGCAAAGAACAATTCTTCTTCCTTTCTTTCTTTCTTTCTTTCTTTCTTTCTTTCTTTCTTTCTTTCTTTCTTTCTTTCTTTCTTTCTTTCTTTCTTTCTTTCTTTCTTTCTTTCTTTCTTTCTTTCTTTCTTTCTTTCTTTCTTCCTTTCTTTCTTTCTTTCTTTCTTTCTTCCTTCCTTCCTTGCTCTCTTTCTTTCTTTCTTTCCTTCTTTCTTTCTTTCTTTCTTTCTTTCTTTCCTTCTTTCTTTCTTTCTTTCTTTCCTTCTTCCTTTCTTTCCTTCCTTCTTTCTTTCTTTCTTTCTTCCTTTCTTTCTTTCTTTCTTTCTTTCGTTTTCGAACTGTACTTACCACTGCAGGCTCTGCATGGAGACCGAGTTCAATTTTCTGACAAACACGGAATCTCTCGCACCACGCAGCGTCAAATTAGAGACCTGAGCACATGTAAAGATATCCTCTTATGTCATACCAAAATTGATTCAGTGGTTTGCACGATGAATTCAGAGGGACTTCTGGTCCTCCCGAGGACAAAATGAACGACCAGTAACTGTCTGATACTATGCGGTGGCCTAGTGATATGAGCACATGCCTCGTATGTAGGAGGTGCGGTGTTCGATCCCTGGTGTTCCCTGGTATCTACCGGTGATGCAGCGGGAACAAGTTTTCATCGGCCCTGGCGCTCGACTTCCCTTGGATAAAATACGGGACAAAGGTGACTAGGACCCCACCTTCTACAGTCAGAATATTTATTTATTTATATCAAAATACGGCGAGCGAATATATTGACCCATGCAAGATGTGCTATACAAGGCAGTTAAAATGCAAATGCCGAAGAAAATATATGGGGTTACAATCAATGAGCAACACAACGAAATACAACGCTCATTCACTCAAGAAAATGTTTTCGAGAGCTTCACTGAGATTGGAGGACCGCGATATGGCTTCAGGAAGAGTGTTCCAGTGGAAATCAGTCCATGGAAAAAAAAACGGCGCTTTGAAGAATGAGTCCTTGCAGAAATTGGTTCGAGCAAATGAGTACGTGAATGGTGTGTCCGGCGTGACAATTATTTGAGAAATGCGGGGCGGGGTATGCTTAATTTATGTGTTAAAAGGTTATGCATAAACAATAGACGGGAATTTTTTCTGAGTACTTCAAGTAGTGAAAAATGATTGGTTTTCATTAGTGTTGTAGGTGAGTCTAACCTCCCATAGTTGTTACAAATAAACCTAACCGCTTTCCTTTGTGCCATCTCTACCTGGTATATGTCTTTCCTTATGAATGGATCCCACAAAACCGAAGCGAACTCTAATTTGGACGTAATAAATGTTGAGTATGCAAGCAGTTTGACTTTACTTGGGGCATCTTTAAGCTTCCGCCTTAAGTAGCAAAGCTTGGAAAAAGGTAAAAAACAAACGCCTGGAATGTGGGAAGATCATGTTAAGTCATGTTAACGTTACCCTAAATATATATAATCTGCAAGCTCGTGGATTAAATGATTTAGCAGGATGTAAGAGAAAGGAACAACTACCATATAGCTGGTGCGAAGGAGCACTTTGGCTACAGACGCCTTTACGCTATAAAAAACAATAATCATCATCAGCAAATGTCGCATACCCTCCTTTCTTCCTTACAGTTCGGACGAGAAAGACGTAGTAGTTTTGCTACCTTAATAACGGGGTGCACATGTTTATTTTAATTCCTTGGTTACTATTTATCGGGCCGCTGAATTCTTTGCGAAACAAATGTTTCGTCGTAACGGTTGACTGCAAAGTGGAAAACTTATTTAAAAGGTTGTGGAACCGCAAACATTGCCTTTCCTTACTTCAGGCCAAGGGAAGAAAATCCAGTACTGTGACATAAGAGGTTTTATTATGAAATTAAAATGGAAGGAAAGGATATTGGTAGCCACGCCATCTGCCATCGATATCGAAAGCACCTGATTTGTGGCTAGCGGTCTTAAGAGAACGCGGCAAGGACAGGAAAGAGGAAAGGAAGAGGGGAGAGACCGAAAGAAATGATAAGAGTAGTGTGGCAGTATACACTACGTGCACAGTGGAAAAATTTGTTTAGGGTGCAGCGCCTGCACATGGCTACCGTGAGTACTCCGCGCGGCCAACAGCTTGCTTGAGGAGCGGCTGGTCGCGGCCCACACAATGTTTTCCTCGCCGGCACTGACGTATTGCCGCGCGCACGTCAAAACATCATCACGTGGGGCCATTCTTTGGACGCGCGGGCACAGACGCAAAAAGCAGCTCACACTGGGCCTTCGCGCACCGCACGGTCATGGTAGACATTTACTCTCCACTTGCGTGCTGTGTCCTGCCACGGGAAATTCATTGCTCTAGACAGAATTTTTGTGGTGAGAAAAGCTGAAGATCTGGGCAGCTCTAGCAACCGCGAGCCCCCTTACGCTGTACTTCTTGACAGAGAGTGCAATTTTTGGCATGACGTCGGCCCCGTAATTCATTCGGGCATCTTCTGATGGAGGGCAACGTTTTATTTATTTGTTGTGTCTGTGTGTGTGCAGAGGGGGAAGGGGGATGCGCTACGTGCGCGTGCGTGCATGCAATCATTTTCGCGTAGACTTGTTCAGCAATTCTTCTCTCGTAAGTAGAGAGAAGCTTGACGGCGGATTTCAGAGAATCCACGGAAGAGAATAAAGCTGATGGGACCACATTTACCGGCCGCGATGGCTATTATCTCGCTTTTCATTGCTTGCATTTTTTTCATGTTGCCGTTCACCGGTGAGCTCCTTCCGCAGGAAGTTTCATATAAACCCATAATTTCGTTTCAGCTTTCGACACCCCAGCCTCTTAAAGAGGCCAATTGTCTTAGCCCAGCCTCGAGAAACCATATCTTCTCCATTACATTGTGTGTAATCCCTGCCGCCCGTAGCTAGAAACGGGGGACGCTAACGCGGCCGTGACAAGTTGCAGGCCGCATAAGGCAAGATGAACAACTGGTGCTCGACGCTTCCACAACCTCCACGAATGCACAAAGCCGTTAGGAGCAACTAAATAACATTACGCTCCAGCGGCCGCGGCCAACCAATTTTCTTGGACCATGGGCGAAGAATTCAGACCATTTCTCCCGTGGCTATCCTTCGCCACGCTTAGGTTCCCTGACCGGAACGAAATGAGTACGCCAACAAACAGCGTCCGTTATCTTGTTATCCCGCTAAGGCAAACAACGTGTAGCTTGCTGTTGGAAAACATGGCGGCATGGAGGGCTTCTGAGAGAACAGTGGAAAGGAACAGGAACGCCAGCAGGAGACGAAAGGAAGCGAGCGAGACGTGGGAGGGAGACGAGTGAGCCATCCTTCCTATTCGGTGAAGCCCGTTTTTTTTCTCTTATCCTCTAGGAAAGCTATACGCCCTGAGGCGGCGTAACAGTCAGCGATCTCGTCTGCGTTCCTCTAGCCGGCTGTTTAGCTTGTCTTCTCTCTGTGGGCCCGGGAGCGCTCGTCGGGAAGCTAGGGAAGAGCCTGCAAGATTGGGGAATAACGCGGCAATCGCGAACAAAGAAAAGACAAACAAACGACACAGGAAGCGGTCGGGGCTACTTGTCCTCCATGATGACGGATGCGATGACGGTGCAGTGTTTCTGCGATGTCGGGTTTCCGCCTTTACGTGTGATTTGCTTTTGGCCACTGCACGCGGAAACGGTAATACGCTGCGGGCGATTCTGTTTCCTGGCCGTCGTCCTTTTCCTCCTCGCATCGAACCTTGCCTCGCTGCCGCGAACAAAACAACATGGTAAGAGAAAAGCCTTGGCGGTCGGACAAACTCGTGAAGAAGGAATAGCAGAGGGGAATCTTAGTAATTGGGTCTGGCTGAGCAAAAGCTAGGCAGGGCGCCGTTCTGGGCTTTGTTATCCGAGCGCGTTAAGTACACCACGTCCGTGGTTGTATTTTGCTTTTCTGCCGCAAAACACTAACGTAGGACAGCTCGCAGAGTTTCCAGATTAGACCGGGTAATAAGAAACACGAAATTTGAGAAAGCAGAAGATCCGGTTGGTAGATATAAGATGAGCTCTCAAAGCAAAAAATTACCTCTTAGCGCAAAGATGCACTGAAGTTTACGGCAGTTAGTAGTAAACTTTAGCCGCATAAACACATTTAAATTACCCAATTTCTCCTTAACCATTAACCACCTGCCGCCTTTTAGACACATTTCATCACTTTAGACTTTTAAACTAAGCTGAAAATTATTTTTCAATACAAGCGGTAGCCTCGTTTTCTCGTAATATTTTTTTTCATGCACATGGTTGCGGAAATCACAGGAGCATACTTTTTGCGTGAAGCATTGAAAGCTTAGGAGTTTTAGCTAATAACAGACGGTTAAAACATTACTAGCCTTTTCTGCTACTGGTAGTTTACAGATTTTCTTTGATTTACTTATTCCAGCTCCGAATAATTTTTTCACTGTATGGTACTTTCTTGTTTTCAAAATATCACCAAACAGAAATTAGGTATATTTTAAGCATGAAACACCGCGTCATCCGTTCACATATTTTAAGAAAGGCATGAATGGCCTTCTGCTCTCTCAGCCTTTTTAACTTTCCGAAAAGTACTGCAGTGCTTCAATATTAGAACGCCGTTTCCTTAAAATAGCTAATTTTGGAACGTGTTTCAACTCACGGCTTGAAAAACAAACACCGGTAAAGGTGTCGTACGACCATTACAGGTGAGAATTTATACATATTAGACAATGCGGTTTCTCGAACACACCATAAACAATACAGTCATGGTGCACGGTTCGCTGATAACGCAAAAATTTTAAGAATTCGAACATTCGGAATGAGTAAGGTTTACTAAGGATGCGGCACTGATTTTTCGGCGGCGAGTTTGTGAAGCGATGACAGGAACGGGCCCAGTAAAAAACTAAAATTAACTCAAACCATGCCTCTATTCAAGGAGCTCTCGTTATAAATGTACTGTTTCCTTACAAAAGAAATCGCCGAAGCTCCTAGCCGAGGGCGTTTGAAACATGATAGATTAAATGAATTTTAGATATTTATCTTCATCAAGCGAGATCTCTTGCCGCGTTCTGTACGTGCCAGCTTTAAGTCAAAAACTCCGCTTTCGTGAGAACGTGCAGCCGGACGACAGATGTTATGATTTCACGTACAAACTATTTGTTCCTCACGTACTTGTGCGCACAACTACTTGTCTAGACACCTACTTTCCACTCTCGGTCTTTCTCCGTCCGACTCGAACGAGGATCGTTCCACCGAACATGTCCTCCAACTTCGGCACGGAGCACCTGTGTCAGTATGCTGGCGCTAGTGGGTGGATGGCCTCAGCTACGCTATGGTTGATCATTTCGTCCCTCCAAAAATCTAAGCTTACTACCCCTTGCCTTTCTATGCGGTATGTACGGAGTGCTAATCAAACTGCGAAGCAGTGCCCTGAACCTTCTTCTGATGACAAGGGTTCGTCATCCGGATTTTTTTGGCTCTGATCTACTGTCAACCTCCACATTAACGACCCTCCACATTTTCGCTTTGCTTCCCTCATAGCTACGGACTACGAAAGATCCCATCCGTGTACAGCTGTGGTCTTTTTGGTCGTTTCTCTGTCGATGTTCTGTTGGTCCTTTTGACTTCATGAGCAAGTACTCACAACGGTTGAATAGCTTCTGGTCATACGTGGATGGCATTCGAAAGCAGGTCCTTTCTCTGGCTGTTCTGGGAATTTTGTATTGTGAAAGCAATACTGCTCACAGTTTGAGCCCTTCAGCGTAGCGCGGCGGTGGACACGTTTGACCTTTAGCGTGACCTTAGACGTGACGTCATACTAGCTGCGAAAAACCAGGGCCCCAGCTTGGCTCGTCAGTGTAGAGCGACGGTAGACCCGGCGGGCGGTGAGCCTCTCGCTTCTCCCGCTAGGAGCGCTGCAGTCGGAGTGACGTCATACCAGTTGCATAAACAGAGCTCCAGCTCGTGCCGTCGGCGCAGAGCGGCGGTAGACACGGCGGATGCGGGCTGACGAAACGGATGAAGTTGCTTTCGCAATTTCCGGTCTTAACCAAGCTGAACCTCTGCGCATTTTTTTTTTCACTTTCTTGATGATTAGCACTAGGCTAGCTTTACTTCCTACTTGTTCACTTTTTTGCAGGTGCCTCTTTCGCACATAGAGCTTACCTCGCTGCATTTATCGATTGTGATACATTTTTAATATTCCCATTTTATGTAGAGCATTGGCAATTGTCTTATCAATATGCAAAGCTACTAGCTTTCGCTGCCCAGAGATCGTTATGGCAATTTACATCTCTCGCTAGATATTTCATTCTCTCGTTCTTCTGTACCTCTCCTGCATTCAGCTCTTATTTCCACTTCCTGCAAATTGAGTCCCCCTTGGTAGTTTCTAAAAGAGAAAAAATGTCCCATGAATCATTTTTTTTCCAGTATTAAAGATTTCGCATTAGAATATCCATTATTGTCTCTGCGGCATTCATGCAGTACGAATACATATCCTAAACATGTCGCGCAATTTCTCCGTATAGCGTTTCTACTTCAATGAAGCAATAGATTGAGAAGCGCACGTAGCAGAGCGCGCATCGCTAAGCAGCCTGTTTTCATAGGATTGACATTGTGTTCTGCATTCGGAAAATAGGCCGTTGGCTTAACATTCGCTGCAGGAAGCTCCACAAGTACCATTCACTTTAAATTATCAGCGCGAATCAGAGAACGCTTCAGTACGCACCTGGGCGTTAGTTTTTTATTCGTTAATGATAGGACTCTTGGTATGGTATGGTATGGTATGGTATGGTATGGTATGGTATGGTATGGTATGGTATGGTATGGTATGGTATGGTATGGTATGGTATGGTATGGTATGGTATGGTATGGTATGGTATGGCAAGGTAAGGCATGGTGTGGTGTGGTGTGGCATGGTATCGTATGGTATGGTATGGTATGGTATGGCATGGCATGGTATGGTGTGGTATGGTATGGTACGGTATGGTACTGTAAGATATTTCGAGTTAAACGTCGTGAAGCTCCACGTAGGCTTTGCTGCACGCTGTTGTGGAGGTTTGGAAGGATGAGGATATCCTCAAACAGCTTGCAGTAATTACCGCGCTCTGATGTCACTCAGCACACGGGAGTTTTCTGCGTTTCGCATTCTCCACCTCCGCTCCTCTGCCATAATGAATTACAAACAGTCTTGTTTCCTTATTTTGCGCCACCTAACTGTCAGAATGGTAATTTTTGTGAATGTGATTTGAGCAGAATAGCTGTCTGTATATGCGACACGTGTGCCGACGACTTCACGTCCATGCAGCTCACTAAAGTGCTACAGTCGATGGTGCACTAAGCTCACTTATAAGTTTGGTACCTCTCCACAAAGTATTTTCGCGATCCACGCGGCTATGTTTAAAAAGCTACGAAGGGCACTTAAGACTGCTTACGTGCGTAAAACTACTTAGTGCTTCCGAAAACACTGTCTCATCGTGAGCTCTGTTGCGAGGTTCATAAAAGGTTCCTTCCTTTCTAATGACCAATCTAATCATTAGAAGAGAGTCATAAGGAAACACATACGCTACGTTCACCTTTATTCGCCCAGAAGGAACCCGGCTGTGCTCATGATTGTTCGCCTCAGGGGAGTGCATGAACAGACCTTGAACCGGAATAGCACTATAACTTTTTGGAAAGCTAAGCCTTAACTCCCGTCTAGCGCTCTGTTGCACTGACTCTATTTAGATGTCTGCTGTCCCGTTTCCAAAAAGCATTGCGAATAGTTCAGCATTATGTACAGCGCGAAAAACTAAGACAGGGGAAGAAACACGCAAACAAACAAGCGCTGACTGTCAACTGAAAATTTTATTAGGAAACTCGTGGTTATAAAGGCTTTAACCCAGCACGCGCAGGCGCACAAAGCATGAAACAACAAAACAACAAAAACAGCAAAACAACATGTGCAAACGATATGCAAACGACATGTGCAACATAGTTCATGTAATAAGGGAGTAATTACTCATTGACATCCACCCGAGCGCAGCCATACGGCTACAAAGGAAAGCTATACAGCTTTCTCAGAAACTTTGTAGTTAAAGAAAAATTCGTCCTAGTCCGGGGTTCGCACCCAGGACCACCAGACCAGGACGATTTTTTTTTTGTCAATGAGTAATTACTCCCTTATTACAAATGTACTCCACCCTGAGGGATTCCCCTAAACATTTGACCAACACAGTTCCCACTTCGAGTTATTGATCAATTCGCTCTCGCCCTACCATAAGCTTGCCGTCCCGGTTAGCTCAGTTCGTAGAGCGACTGCTCCGGTGAAGCGGTGGTTCCGGGTTCGAACCCCGGACCAGGACGAATTTTTCTTTAACTACGAAGTTTCAGAGAAAGCTGTATAGCTTTCCTTTGTAGCCGTATGGCTGCGCTCGGGTGGATGTCAATGAGTAATTACTCCCTTATTACAAATCTACTCCACCTTGGGGGATTCCCCTAAACATTTGACCAACGTAGTTCATGCAAACGCTCATTATTTCAGTGTAACAAATGACTTTAAAAAAAGCGGTTTTGTTGCTTGTTGTCCATGGGTTGTGTGCTCGACTTGCAGTCTGTAGGTTCTTGCTCCAATTCCCCGCATATTCGTAAGAAATTTTATTTTTTTCTTTCCTGCTCTAGACATCACTGTCTTATGATAAACCGCTAACGTCATGCGAGAGGAACGTGACCTAACTGAGAAATATCACGCATTGGACAGCGACAGATGCCGTCTTCTGTGCTATTGGAAGCTGCTAAATGAAACAAATGTACATAGCTGTTCATTAGTAATAATCCTATCAGTTTTAGATAGGCGAAAATGCGATCAATCTCGGTCACGCCACACATCCGCCGCGGAGTGACTGGTACTATTGCGCGATGCTGCGCGCTTCACTGCCACGTGGTTCTCAGATGGCTCAAGAGACGGCCATACTTTGTTTAGCCAGAGTGGTTATTTGCATTCTTAGAATTATAAAGTTGACACCACTAATAATATTTAGCCATCTACAAAACAAAATACTAAAAGGTGAGTGTCTGTATTAGTTAAAAAAACTCACTGGTCGATTGCTACTGAGTAATGCGAGAATCAGGGACAGCTGTGCAGGTTTCTTCATTTTACGATATTTTGAGACGAAGAATTTAATAGCGACCTGCATATATATGCTGTTACAGACCGCTCTTTTTATTTTCGGACCTAGTCTCTCTTCGAATAGCACTGCTCTCCAAGTCCTTGCGGTCATGAAAAATGCCTTTTGATTTCAGAACCTCCAGGATATGAGCTCTAGGTGATCGACCACTACCTTATCTCTAACGACAAAATATATACGGATGCGTTTCGGAAGGCCATCATAGAACCTGGAGGATTATGTTACGATGGAGAGGAACTACGCTATCACTCGCGACTTTACTGGGTTCGGACCACTAAAGCTGAAGCGTTGCCAAGGTTCGCTCCTGTCATGTTAGGAGTGATTTTAATGGGAGGCATGGATATGTTTCCTCACTCATTTCTCCCGTCTTTTTCACGTCGATAGCTTAACGAAGATCTTGGTTCAGGCAGTCTTGATGCCCTAGGTAAGAAAAGAAGGTTCTCGCACAACTCTTGCATTCATTGTTTGATGACGTTCAACGAGGGACTTTTGGTAGCAGAGGACGTTTTATATCCAACTCTATGGACAGGGATGGCCCATGTGAAAGCTGTCAGCATTAGTTTGCACGCAACAGGAATAACCTCGACAGTAGAATTTGGACAGCTGACGGTATGGCTCAGGCGACAGAGCAGAGTACGTGACATACGGAGGTGTGGCAGGTGCTGCCTTTTCCTTTCACTTTCTAATCAAATATTTATCAGGCATAGATGTTCAAAATACTAATTTACTATTGATCTGCACCAGAGACTAAAAAACCGAGGCTACTCCCCTATGCTTCTTGTCACCTTTTGTACCATAGGCTTCCGTCATAACAATTACAGGGTTGTATCTGGTTAAGAGGTAAGCCACAACTCTTGTAGGTTAAATTTAATGCTGCCTGTATATTCTCATTGAGTGATTTCCTTTACGTATGAACAAGTTACCACCAAACAAAATATTGCAGTCTAATATAAATATACAATGTTGCGGTTTAGAATATTTAAGTTATTTCAAATTGCCTTTCTCGAAACAGTACTTGGTAGCACAAATCCAAGCCGTCATTTACATCAGGTGAGAGAAAAAATGACCAAAAATTTTCATCCTCCGACAATGCTGAAGCAAAACCGTCCATTCCAGCTTTACTCACGTTAATTCCTTCTCATATGGATGTACTGCAGACCGGAGCTTCTGATAAACATGAGCGTATTTTCACATGCGCTACGTTTAGGAACGGACGCAGCCGGAGCGCCTTAGTGGATTGCGCGTTGCCCATAAAATATTTGTCCCCAGATAAGCAGAGCGGCACATTACGGACAGCGCGCTTGTAAGCATGGCGCGAGCACACTTTCCCCTACTGGTGGGCAAATAGTTCCCTGGAGCTTGGCGCGAAGCGAGGTTGCTTTCAGGTCGTCGCGGAGGAAGCACCGGTGGAGCCCAAGCCTCCCGGGCATAGAAGGGACGCGTTCTCCGCGGTGACGGGGATAATGATGATGGCCGTACGCCGCCGCCTAGAGTGGTGTGGAGATGATGGCCCCAGACGTGCCGGAGATTGAAATTAGGAGCCCCGCCTAAATCGTTTCTTGCCGCTGCTTGCTCCTGGGAAATCTGACGGGGAAGCCGACGCGCACCTGAAGAAGGGACTTCGCTTTATCCGCTTCCTGTATATGACGGCACGGATCGGCAGCCGGAGGTGATTTGAGCGATGAAAGTGGAAGGTGGGTGATAATTGCTGCGAATGGGGGTACGCTACGAAAGGTGTAGGGAAGACTATGATGTAGAGAAGCTGCTCCTTAATAGGAGATGACAGGTCGAGTTAGTTTTGTAGATTGGCTCTGGACGAGAAATGTTCGGATCGTAGATGACCTTTCTTGTCTTTCTTTTTAAAGCGCTTTTAAACAAAACTATGTGGAAGCTTAGAGTGGAGGTATTTACTATATGAGGACTAACTTATTTCTTCTCTCTAGCTCCTATGTTCTGGATGGGAAATTTGCGGGGTAGGAGCGTACGACTTCAACGTTCTTGAAAACACTCAAAATGATGGTTTTCTGCCTACCCCTTTCTAGAATAGCATTGCAGACCAAACCGCAGAGCGGCAGGTTTTGTGAAAAAAACGCTTGTGAGAGAGAAAGAGAGAGAGAGAGAGAGAAACTGATAATTTAGCCGGCGTTCAAAAATCACTGGCATGCTACTATACATGGGGAAGGGAATTAGAGAGACAAAGACGGATGAAAGCAGTGTAGAAAAGGTAAAACGAAAGAATAAAATCGAGAGAAGATGCAATGCGGCCATTAAAAGCGTTTTAAGGTGCATCGGTGAGTAATTATGTAACGTGTGTAATGATGAATTACACAGTCCAAAAATGGGCTAACAAAGTTCACTCATGAATGAGTAAGGGTAACATGCAATATGAAATCAGAGCTTTTCTAGAAATTCAATGTCATTTAGATATGCAAACAAAAAGTTAATTGCGTATCTTTTTTGCCTAAGGCAGGCTAAGGGACCTAAAACACTGTTTGTTGTTAGAGGCACGGGGGAGAACTCCTTTATGCAATGTTCATAATGCGCACGCTCGTGAGCATACGCAGGACACTCAAGCACGATATGCTTCACAGTTTCGATCTAGCCACAGCTGTCCCAAAGTGGACTGTTCGTTTGTCCGAAACGGTATCGCAACCCGTTTGTACATCCTGCGTTCAGGCGAAGTCGGTGACAAAGTATTTCCAGATGGCGATGAAATCTGGTTGGTGGTCTTGACCCGAGATGTGGGTCGATAGAGTAAAGAAATTGGCAGTTATGTGTCGGCAAGCTCTAAAGTTGACACAATTCTTCGGAAGCAAACCTTTTAGCCATTTTATATGCATTAGATTTTGTGAAAAAAGTGCGAATGTATCTACTATGTGAGAGGAAACAAAAGGAATGTAGGGCAATGCAACTGAGCTCATTCGCTTTGGGGTGCATTGGCAGAGTTTGAATGTACCTTCAAATTGGTTAGGCGTCGTCATGTTTTCATGCTTCTCCTCAATTAAACTGACAAAAATATGACTGTCACGTGGGTGCTCACTACACTTTTCTTCTATTCTTTCTTCTTTGGTTCTAAATTTCTTTTCATTTTTAATAGAGCTGTCTTTTCGGTAATTTGCTATTGATGCTGTATTTCAAAAGTGTGGGTATAGTTAATAATAACAGAACTACACAGGACCAGCTCTTTCCCTGTCCATTTCTCTAGTTTTTATCTTTACCTGCGCATTAAAATTCAGTGTTCATTTCCATCTTATTTTCCCCTCTCAGGTCGCATCCATGAGTAATCCATATTTGAAGCCCAGCGTTTCTGTACTTTATTATAGAGCTAATCAGCCTTCAGGTTTTTCGTTTCTAACTTGAGATTATAATTGGAAAGGGGGGATTTAAAAAATTTGGTGTTTTCGCATGTATCATTTTTTGGTAGAAAAAAATTGCCAATTCAGAGATTCTTGTTTATTTAGTTTTTAAGAGGGTTAAAGTTTAATGAGGCCACCCTTCTGGGCCGTCAATTGCTTTGACTGCATTCCATGTAACAAGCGTACACTGATGCTGGCGAGGTTTGGGCGCCACCAGTATCAGCCTCGCCTGCATACTTCCCTACTTAGCGACCTGCCCGCCTGCCCACTTATCCACACACCCACAAAGCTCCCTGGCTGGAGAAATATGACGTTACCAGGCCGGCAGTGACGTTACCACACCACAGGTTTGTCTGTGTGAAGCCTGCAGTGTCCGACCATGGCAGGTAGTGCGCGATGTACAGCAAGAGCTCGGGTAGACCAGGCTGGGTCTCGCAACACTCACAGTCACTTCCGGCAGCCTTCCACAGCTTCGAATGATGTCGCATTGCTGACGTATAATTACATTTAGGCGTCCCTGTGGGTTTTATATCTGAAATCTGCTATAGATTTTTCTTGAATCTTTTAATGGGCACAGAAAATAAGCATTTTTGCAAAACTTTGTTTCTTTTTTATCGTATGTTGCCCAATTGAAAAGGCGTTCTTGGTATTTCTTCTTTTTTGACAAATATGTAGCATTTCCTTGCCAATATTTCTCAACATTCCCGAATTTGCAAATAATACTGCTGCGTCTAGATGGCATAATGGTCATCATGCAGTTTTCGAACACCGTTATCATTTTTTATCTTTGCTATGAGTCAGTGCTGAGCTGAGATTAATCAACAGACGCTTTTAGTTAACAATAAACTGACTGAACAGCATTGCAGAGGAAACGACGCTTTTAAATTTCGGCTCCGTCAGCATGTGATCGCCGCAGCCTAATTTGAGCAGGTAATTATGTGAAGCATAGAATTCTGTCATCTATTATGTTTCTTAATAAACACCTACTTACTCCAAAATTAATATTATTTTGTGTGGTTAAGAAAAGGTGCAGTCTTAAGTCGTAAATTAAAAAGAACTAGTTCATTTACACTTTAGGGTAATGCTAAGAAAAGCAACATTGAAAGCTTTGACCTGTCTTCATTTTGCCCTCTGAAAATTAGCAAACGTGTTCCGCAACTATATGAAAAAAAGTATTCAAAAGGTTCTTAACGGATCGTAATGATACATTCACCGTTATAATAATAGTTTTCATCATTGTTTTTCTGTCTGTGGGATAAGGTTCTGAGCTTAAACCTCCGCTGCTAAAACGGGCTATACACTTTTAGAACGGCTGCTATTCTCTCGTTAACTGAGCTGTGCGCGATTTTTGATTGATCAAGTTTCTTCTCGAGCAGCTTAAAAATCTTCAAAGGTCGGAAGAGCACAGGAGCTAGTTATATATATGAGCTAGATATAAAGAAATGAGATAGGAAGTTATAGAGCTTAGGAGAATTGGTTATAGGTTAAAAGCCAGCAGCACAACCGCGTGTAATTTTTTTAGTGATGAGTAAAGATAAAGGTAGCGCGAATGATTAACCATGGACAGGAGAAAAATAAGATATTCAGTGGAGGATCAGAAAAAGTTCAATAAAAAAACCGCTCTTAGCTAGTGAAGTGCCCGAATCGTGGCAAGTAGAGCAAACACAGACATGCTTTCGCGTATTAGTCCGGCATAGGGCAACGCTGATGCTGCGGCTCCATATACATTGGGTTAAATGTTCAATTAATTAGGCGCACCCAACTCATAACATGGCTAGGAGCACTGGAGAGGTTCTGCAATTTTCCATGACGCGTGTTCACATCGTGTGCCCTGTGTATTGCCTCTTTTTCAGGCTTAAAATACTTGCCGACCTTGTTCTTGAGAGTGGCTAAAGTTTACATTGCTTATTCGATTATCTGACAAAGGTAAATCCAACAGCATTGTTAACCACTCTGAACAGGAGGTACAGTTCCGTCCGAGAGAACATAATTTGAACTCCGCTTATTGTGTTTATGACGAGCAAGAGTGAATGAGAGTATAGCGCCCGGCGACGCTATAAAGCGCCGGCGCTAAGATCGGCGTTACAGCGCGCGCTAGAAAGAGAATAAAGATGGACCGCGCGTGCTCGGGGCGCACGCCCGGCACGGGCAGTTCGGAACTAGAAGCCTGCCACGCTGGTCGTCTCTCTCTGGTGCTCCGCTGCGACCCCGCAAATCCTCAACAGTGGTGACCCGGACGTGATTCGAACACGCAACCTTCTTAGTGCGCTATAAGAGCACTAAGAATAATGAAAGAAAGAAACTTTGGTAGGCCTACCGCGAGCAGTAATACTTCTCATTTCCATTTTAAACTATTATTGCATTCGCGGGTGGTGTAGCGTAGAGCAAGATCAGGACCTTTGCTTCTATTTCAAGCTGATAACTACATACACAACAGTAAGCGGAAGAAATCACTCTGGTACTGTTCAGCTTTATTTAGTGTAGTGGAAGCTTTAGTGCAAGAAAAAATTTGGATTTTTGTACGCACGAAGATGTGGAACAAGCAATCAATCATGATGATTCGTGGAAGCGTACCTGATAGCGTTTTTACAAAACTCTGAATTTTTTATCTTAAGCATTTAGAACAATAATAGAAAAAAAAACATATTTTAGGAACGCACAGATTCACCGCAATAAATTTCGCACCAAACAAAATTCGTAACGTTGGTGGTTTAGCAGTGTCTGCTGATACCAGGAAAAAAAAAAGACGACTAATTTACGGTAACTGCTCGCGTTTTCAGCTGCCCCACACGAACACTAGACTTCGTGAATTGAACCATAAATTCTTAATTTTAATTTCTTGTCTTCATTATCATGGTATCCGAAGAGTAAGGCTGAAATAAAAAGTAAACATTATAGCCATCGTCTGTCATAAACCGCAGGGCGCATGAAGGGCGCGAGTCGCATCCACGCCTTACATTCAGAATAAGGTGACACAAGAACAGGGGAAAGCATTCCTAGTAAGTGTCTCGAGGGTCAATAAACCTTTAATACGTTTCTAGTGTGAAAACGCCGGTTGGGTCACAAACACCGGCTAGCTATCTTGTCGTCGTGCGTGCGTACTGTGCGTGCGTACGTACGACATTGTGTGGCTTCTTAGCAAACCGAGTTGCTACCCAAGCTTACCCGAGTTACTCGAGTAAGCTCGGGGAAGTTCGGAGCAGCGTCGCGCCAGCTGCGCGAGAGATGCTCAGGAAGACCAAGATGGACCGTACGTTCCCATTCGGTGGCTGTGATAGAAAAAGCCACTTGCCAGTGCCGTGGCGCATTGCTTAACCACTGCGCCACTGCGCTGGTGGTGGCATGAGGACTCGCGCCATCTCTAAATGTTGAGTCGAGTATTACTAATTCTGCATATACGGGGACTAATCCACTAAAGATGTCACGCCATATCATTAAGGCAGATTTAGGGTGCCCCCTCCAATGAAGAATGAACACCGGCTTTCGCCCGCCTACTCGGTTTAACTACGTTAACCCTCTACCATTTTTTATGAATAGCCATCTCCAAATTGAAGAAAGAAGCTCGAATATTTCCACAGCATTGTTTTAAATTAATCTCTAGATACACACGAAATCGACGTTTGTCTCTTAACTTTGCTTCACCTAGGTGCCTTTAAGTTTAACAGGGAAAACACGCTTTACAGGCACGGAAGCGTAAGGTTTTGAGACCCGACTGAGACTGAGAGCTATAAGATTTTTGACATGAAGTAAGGTGTTCTTAATTCTCAAGCTCAGCGCTCTGTGCGGTTTTTAGCATAACTGCTTCCTTGAACTTATGCGATGATGGAAAAATTAGAAACAAAGTCCCAGAGTTGTTCTCCTCCTCACATGTTACGTGTTGAGAAATTGATTTATTTTTATGACGTAGGAAAATTTTCCTTTCTCAGGGAATCAAACTAAAGACTGAAAACGAGAACACTTTACCCGTCAGTGAAACGCGGCCCTCCTTGCCATTTATATCAACAAAAAATTACCCTCTCATCTGCTCTACCCTTCATTCTGTCGGCCTTGCTCTGAAGATATGGCACTCTCACTCTTCCGCAAGGTAGGCCGATGACTCTGATATCTGGTTCTTGGCTTCCTTATGATGTTTCTGCAGAGAGCAGCTTCACCCACATCGAGTAGGCGGGAAGGGAAGTAAACGTTTCTTCCCACCCTCGTATATCGGCAGCACTTGCCACAATGCTTTTGCTTCATTTCGACGGGATTGACACGTCGTTAAAGTGTTACACCAGAAAGTTGCAAAACAGCCCTTGCATTCAAGTAACCTACGTCAGCGGACGAACATTTCGAGGTTCCCGTTTATGTGCCTTGCTCTTATCTAGTTATCTCAGCCAAGCACTCTTACATGAAAAAAAAAATGACACAGTTGACCTGTTTAAATATTAACTTGTCAGCGAAGCTGCTACTTTGTGTCGTTCTTCGGTGCCTCTATATTTTAGAAAAAAATAAAAGCATTTGCTATTTTATTCGCAAACTGTTAAGGTTACTGGCAGCATACCTTCAATTTTAATGAACAAGGCAGAGTGCTTTAGTCCGACATTCGTACCGGCGTTAGTGCCGGCCATATCTCGGCTGGTCTACGCACTCCAGTCATTTTTTTTCTCCTCTCCCACAACCTCACCATATGTAAAGGGCACGGCCTCAATTTCGCCGTTGAGAAGAGAACCTTCATTTGTTTGTATCTGTCTTCGCTTTTGAGTACCATAATACAATATTTCGGGCGACTTGGTTACTTACATTCATTATTACAGCGCAACGACGGCACAGAACAAGAGGGGGTCACAACAGCGCTGTCAACTAAATTTTATTCGAGACCAGTAGGGTTTTTATACCACCTGGCGATCATAACAGGAAAAAACATACAAGAATAGCTGCAGGCATGCGCAAGGGTACAAGAACGGCGGTTAACCGGCACGTGTCAGATTTCACATTCTAGATATTTGATCTCTTTCTGGGACAATGCCACTGATGGTGCGTTTATGCACGCGTCCTGCAATCGTATAATCTTACAAGCTTCTATTATTTCTCTTGTTAATGTGTTTCGGTGTTTCTCTATGACACTGCATTGCCTCTACATTGGTTCACATTTATCGTCGCTGTCATCTTATGCACGGTAGTCCCTGCAATGTTTGGCTACGTGGCCTGAGGTAGCAACACGTGCGACATTGTCACTGTGCTCTTTTAGCCTTTTGTTGATACAGCGGCCAGTCCTGTGGGAAAAAAATACATCGGACAGACCTTTGGGAAAAACGACATCGGGCAGACTGGCCGCTGTCTCAAAAAATGGCTAAAAGAGCACAGTGACAATGTCGCACGTGTTGCTACCTCAGGCCACGTAGCCAAATATTGCAGGGACTGCAGCGCATAAGATGACAGCGACGATAAATTTGAACCGATGTACAGGCAATGCAGTGTCATAGGGAAAGACCGAGACACATTAACAAGAGAATTATTAGAAGCTTGTATGATTATAAGATTGCAGGACGAGTGCATAAACGCACCATCAGTGGCATGGTCCCAGAAAGAGATCAGATATCTAGAATGTGAAATCTGACACGTGCCGGTTAACCGCCGTTCTTGTACCCTTGCGCATGCCTGCAGCTATTCTTGTATTTTTTTTCCTCTTCAGATCGCCAGGTGGTATAAAAACCCTACTGGTCTCGAATAAAATGTAGTTGACAGTGAGCGCTGTTGTATCTCCCTCTTGTTCTGTGCCGTCGTTGCGCTGTTATAATGAACGCTTTTGAGTACGTGATTCTGCTAAGACCCGTTTTCCTCCGGACATCTTCCAAATGCATTAACGACGTTTAACTGGGATGTTCGACACTGAAAAGTCCTTGTCCTTGATGAAATTATTGGAAGAAGCATAGCGTTAAGGCCTCTTTCGTGTCTTTGACGAACATTTTCTGCTGCCATTCATACCTAGTCAGGTCGGGAGGGTTTCGATACTGGCATGAAGCGTGACTCCTGTTCACAAATGAAGTCTCGCGAGGTAACTGTGCTTAGTCTGAAGGCCGTATTGTCAAGCGCCTGTTCCGAACATCACTTTGGTTCTCTTCTTGCTTGCGTTGTATAAATGCAGATCGACTTTATTAAGTATGCAGCGAATACCTGTGCGCTATTTCTGCGTCTCGCACTAAAGTAAGCAAGAAGAAAAAAATATTTGACAATGACAACTCAAGCCACGCATGTGCTCTTTATTTCTGAGCAATGCCGCAATAAATTCGCAAATAGATGAGGCACAAATTCTCCGCACAAAATGAAGCCAGTAGTCACCATGAATAAATTAGCACAACCTTTTTTTTGCAAACAGACTGGATTTGAAATACAAGCGGTGCCAGTTAAGCGCGCACCTCTGGAATTTCCAGAAACCTTGTCTCAGCATAAAGGAAAAAAAAGTTGAATGAGGACGGCACTTATGAACTATGGAGCAAGACCTGCACGCGGATGCTCAAAAGGAATTCTGCGACTGCTGAAAATAAAAGGATATATTTATTTATTTACTGAGACTAAACTCCAAGGCACTTGCTACAAGGTTATTTACATGGAAGCGAGAGGGGGGAGGGGGGTGACAGAAGGTGGTAATATAAAGGGTATATGCCAAACGAAATCACGGAAAAATTATCGAGAGAACAAGGCCATATAGCGTGAACTTCAGGACCAAAAATCAAGATAAGTGTAATCTATGCGAAAGAACAGAAATCAAGCTATAAAAGATAAACAAAAAGAGAGAAAAAAGCAAAGAAAGTGGCATAAATCAGCCGGTGACGCGCAACTGTATGAGCCCCTAACATTTTACTGGTTCGAATTTTCTGAGAATGTGTTATGATTGGGCGTTCTGTTCTGATGTCACTGCGGTATAAAAGAACCTGCGCAGCCGAATGAATGGAAGATGATGCATTTAACTATTAATGGATAATCAGGATGTGGAAAGAAAACTCTTGGTCAACGAAAGATTTGATAATGAAGGAATGGATGATATTATACAGCATAAAAAAGTGATGAACGCGTTAATTTGCGGCGAAGTGATACCTTATGTACAACCGAGCTGCTTTTAATGCGACAGGGTCAGAACCGTGATAGGCAAATAATTGCGTTCTGGGTCATATATTTCGCTCACTGGCTACAGGGAAGTGACTTCAGCAGATAGAAAGTGAAGTTACCTCTGGTAATGACGCCAATAATGCTTCCAGTGATATCGCAATGCTTACACATAATGTACCTCGTATCCCTGTGAGCTTAACGTTGGGACGACTGTGTTAAGTGAATAATCATATAATATGGATCATAGACTCGTGCTCTGCGGGGCTTCTATATTACCGATAAATGTAAGTTTTTTGCCGATGCTCAAAAGGCAGACGCATGTTGAAGTTTAGGACTGCATTATGTCATGTAGATTAGTTTTAATGGTTGAGAATTAGTGGGGCCATATATAGAATTCAAGGAGTTCTAGGGAATCCGAGCCCCGAAGGGAGGGACCACCAAAAGACAGAAGGGGAGAAGGAGAAGAGAGACGAAAAGGGAAACTGAGAGGAAGAAGGAAGAGCGCCCACGCGCTCACAATGAAGCCGATTGGGTGGTCACGGTGGAACTGATAGAGGTAGCGGCCTCAATAAGTGGCATGCAAGCGATTATATAAATAAGCCGTGCTCCTGCGTTCATGTCAGGTCGAGCTATTTATTTCCTTGAATTTTTTTTTTAAATGCATTGGTGGCTGTTTTAAATTACGTTTGAGAAGTCCGAGGGCAATGCTGAATGTCGGGCTAGTTTGTTGGCAATAATCGGGAAGACAGCCACGAAACAATTGCCGGCGTCCAATCTTCTGTTGTGCATGGGTTTTTATAATGCTCTGTTCTTCTTAAGTCCGAGGATGCGCTTATAAGAAAGCAGAACAAGAATGACCGACGCAGAAAGCCGGATTTAGGGGAGACGTTGGTCTTAAAATTATCAAAAAATGCTCCACTTTATTGCGAAAAAATGGCACATTCCGGATAATTACACTCTAAAATTCCTTCCTAAAAAGTTTCAAGGTCTCTCTTGCACCTCCAACTAGTAAAATATCTATATATTCCGCGCCTGCGAAGCCCAGAAATAGTGATTTAGGAGAGGAATGCGGTAGGACTTCGTGCCAGCCGCTTCCCATGACCGCGTCCCCGATAGCCGCCATCATGGTTTGTTTGAAAGCTGGGCCATTTTCCTACTACCTTGTATTCCTCACTACAATGACATAGTTTTAAAACATCCTAATTTCGCTGTTTTTTATAGCATCTACAACGACTTCTGAATGACTGGTGCGTGCACATGAAATGGGATTTTCTCCGTTTTGGGCTTTTTTCCTAACATGAATCGCCTTAATTATCGAAGTTTTTATTATATTTTGGGCCTGCATTTCAATTAACATTATACCGTTGAATTCAAAAATAGATAAAATGAGGAGCTATGCTGGTGTTGTTTGGCCGAGTCATATATTTAAAGTTTTGTGAATCATAATATGACCAAACTATATTTCATAAACATGGCGCTTGGACATTTTAACATTATGTACTTCGGCAATTATTTCAACAATTCAATATAATTAGCATAGCTCCAGATAGCAGGACTTTGGCTACAGCACCGTTCCCATCGTAACAAAAATGCGCAGCAAGAAATTTTCTTAACGCCCCATACGAATTTAACTTTTTAGGCTTCAGTTATATTTCGATAATATGGGAACTAATTTAGATATACAAAAACTAATTAAGTTTTTAAAACACAAGAAAGAATCCCAAATGCACACAAAGTTTTACGACGATATCTTTAATAATAAGAACATTTATTTCAAGATACGCATCTCCCTGTTAGAAGAGGCCCATGATTATGGCTCCCCCCAAAGTCAAAAATCACAAAAAAATATGGCGGAGGATTTAGGGGAAAAACAGCGCCGTACGCAATGCATGCATCCTTGTACGCATATGTGTTCTTTTACGCTTTGTATTGCTCCTGCGCACACGCTTTTCGAGAACAATATAGAAAGGGAATAAGCATGTGGGATACGCATAAGGGGCATCAGCATCCAGCCTCTCCTGAAAAGTGACTGGTGAGGTACTATGATTCTTTCCAGAGGTCTTGTCTGAAGAGTTCCTCCAGCCGTGCTTTATACCACTCCTGCCAAAGACGAACAAATGGCGAAGTTGTGTCGCGTTTTCATGCCTTGAACTTCCTTTATTTCACGTCTGTTCCCAAAGCTTAAGAGGAAAAGAAAACCAGGTGAACGATGCAGCAATGTGGAATGATTACATGCTCTCTTTGTTAAGGGTCTATGGTTAGGTTGAGTTGTTCCCATGCAACGCAAAGTGAGACCATGAATAATAAGAAACGCAGCTCTTGTTCGCTATTGATGTTTCTATGTTCAAGTTACCGCTTGGGTCGTTCGAATTATGAATAATGCCTTTCAGACCTATAGAGAACGTAGGGCGTGCAGTTTGTCTCTTACACAGTGTAAATCTAAAAATTTGATGACTGCGTAGAAAAATTACTTAGGGCACTTCAGAAACTTACGTGCTAGTAATGCGAAATAATTCCGAGTGTATTCCAATTAAGTTCGGAAAAAGTTTTAATATTACTTCGACTCTATTCGAAGTTAATTAGAATTCATATCAACTTTAATCCTGGTCCAGGTCCAATTGGTCCAGTTTTAGGTACCAACACTATTGCTGGTTAATACTTGGTATTTTCCCGCCTTGATAACGTAAAGCAGTTCAAAACAATCCCGAGTTTGTAACGCCGCCATTTTCTTGGTGCCGCCGAGTTTTCGTGTCAGTGAGCCATCTAATCATATCGCATGAATACTGCCTTGTCTATTTTCTACTCTGTGATCAAACGACATGCATCTAGAATGACTGAGGTATTTCCGCGTATTCTGTAAGCCCAAACTACATCCTCTTCTAACTGTACATTTCGCATGACGCGTTACCTCAGTAGACATCGGCTGTACTCCCAGCGTACTGATCTCTGTGACCCTCATAAAGAACACCAGGCGGTAAAAGAAGCCAGCAGTGTTTTTTTTTTAGCCTGCTTCATGGCTGCAGTATTGTTGGGCACTTGAAATTCCACCTGTGAAGTAGATATTTCTTGTCTTGTAGGCGGCTCTCACATCGTGTAGTGTTTATATGCCTAGACCTGTCTGAAGTAAAGATGAATTACTTCGTAGTACCACACACGGGACAAGCGCTTGTCTTGCACACTTTTAAGTGTTCATCTATTCATGACCCAACTACCCGCAAAGCAAAAGCTCCGGTCTGATGTATTTCCTCGTTTCCACTTTTCCGGTATTCTATTAATTGCCTCTAGGTACCTCGAGGCTTTTGCCTCCAGGTTTTTGTTAATATTATCTACTTGACAACCGTTTTGCGGGCCTTTACACCGTCTTTTTATCGCTTACAACTTTCTTTTGTTCCCATCTTGTGACGCGACCACACTGACTGCCGGTTATCGCTGCAGCAGCGTTGTTACCCACAGACTTATGTTTTCTATTTAGGCGCCTTTCGACCAGAATAAAAATTCAGTTGTGAGTCAGCCCTCGTGTGTGTGTCGTTTCTTCGCGCTGTTTCTTCCTTTTAACAATAAATTTGCTGGCTGCATTGCCTTTCGTGTGTTGCTGTATTAGCGACAAAAAAAAAAGCCCCCAAAAAAACCGCTGCCAAATAGTTTTCGATAGCGATTTTCTCGACACTTGGTATGGCTGTGGGGAAAGAAAACTACGTTCTATGCAATAAATGTTTTAATTCTTTTAATTTTAGAGATTCCTGCAAGCATGATGCTCGAATAATAGAACAAATGCACAGTTAAAAAATACACAAATCGCAACTAATACAGCAATCCTAACAACATAATACAATAACTTAAAAAATGCGACAAGAACGAGCAAGTTATAAGGTTAACCTCGTTTCCTCACGCTTATATCATGCGAAGATCGATTGGATTATTGAGCAACTGGTTGAAAGCAGTGGTATGCAAGGAAAGCAATTAAAAAAGACAAGAAAAACTGTCACAGGTAATTGAAGGCTCCTTACGTGCTGAGAAGGCGAAAGCATCATTCTGTTAAAGCCTTCGTTGTCGCTTCGCCGGACGCAGTTGTTGTGGCGAGCGTCTGTTCTTTCAATCTTTCCTCTCACATCTTTCACTTCTTCTCTTTTTGCCCATGGCAGCGATTGCGGCTAAGCTCGAGCCAGTGGACAGGCCCGTGCAACCTCCTTTGCATTCTTCCTTCGGTCAAAACAACAACAAAACATTAGTGTGTCATCTGGAGCGTTCGACTTGCCGACTCAAAAAATACGACACAGACTATCCCAAAATACAACATAAATTTCTATGGTCCTGTCTGTACGACAGATTGTTCTGTACTATTGCGAAGTTGTGTGTTGTTGCGATATAACTCGCTCTCACGTTGCGGCAGGAGACTTCTCAATAGTAGAGAAAGTGCTGTTGTTACGACAAGATTTTCTGTTGTCATGTCTCAAAATAGTACAGGCAAATGTTTTATGACAACGCAAAATGTCCTGTTGTGTTTTTGAATAGTGTGGGCGCAGGTTGTGCACTAAGAAATGAAACGAAGACGCTTCTCTGAATGCTGATTCCACACTGGGTTCACATACCTCTCGCGAGCTATCCTGCAACCTGACTAAGAAACGTATAGAATATGGAACTAAATGTATGCACAAGCCTCAACGGTGTGCGACGAACGGTTGCTTCGCAATTTTAATACAAAAATTGGTTTCTGAGGAAACGAATTTGCTCAGTAACCCTCTGTCATCTTGGCGGAGACCCCAACCGCTCCTGAATCAAGGGAAGTGGGGAATTCTGGCAATTCATACACCTGAAGGAAGGTGCATTTGTCATCGGTTCGAATTCGGGTCGCAAGCTGGTTTCTTGATTAACTAGAACATGTAAGCTACATGCAAAGAGAAATCGTATGACACCGTCCGTAAATCTGTATGACGAACGATTCCGCACAGTTTTGGTACTAATGCGGTCGGGAATATCATCGACACATTGAGGTCAGCCAGTAATGAATACATAAAACAGAAATGAAAGTTATGCGAATGTCTGAAATCACGGAGCTTGGCTTGCGGTGTGCATTCCATGGCTGCTTGATTGCGTTAATGTCTGTCTTGACATCGCTGGGATTTTCTGTACTATCTGCGAGTACACCCACTAACACAAGCCGCCTGCTTTTCTCCTAATGTGGCTACTAAGGTTTCACTTAAAAGATGCGACAATGATACCGTCAGGAAAGATCATTACAGTCCAAGAAATCCGATGCCACAGCGAGAATAAAAAAAAAATATTTCTACGTACGATATGGTTCTGATACCCGTGTAATCAAATGCGCGCAACAACGACCATTGTCATCGCCTCACCAGCGTGTACATTCTTGCTCCCTCCTTTGCCTCTCTCACGCAAGATGCGTTAAGGCGTATCTATTCTTTCTTTTTGGCTTCTTCTTCCGTGTTTTTCTGCACATCATGTTTCTCGATATCGAAGTTTGGCGCTGTTCGCCGGATGTGTCCTCTACCTAAGGCACCACGAAAAACAAATAGGCAAAGTTTCTCACCTCGCAGCCGCATTCGCTCTGCTTTTTCTTAGCTTCGTCTTTCTTCCTGAATCTTTCTTCTCTTTTTCTCTCCAGCGTCCATCATCGCCGACGGCTGCTGCGGTCGCATCGGTTCCGCCGCTCGTTAATGGTTTCCCGGGAGCACGTAGAGGAATCGCGGTTCGCTGCCCCACCCTCCAGCAGGAGCCTCCCGGCATCCTTCCCTTTCCTCCCGACCTTGCTTCGTGCCTCTGTGACTTCTTCTTTCCTCGATGTCTTCTTTCTTTTTTCTTCAAGGCGTGATTTTCTTTTCTTTCTTGCTTCGTTTTCTTTAACCCTGTACTCGCACGCTCACATACAGACATCCGGTGCTTACGGTCATCGCGGGAAGTAAAATGGATAAGCGTGCATAGCTGCCCAGCCTTGCTGGTGTGGAATGAACATCTCTACTTTCCTGGTGACGCACAGCCGCTACACGGGCAAAAAATAATCAAAGAAATAAATAACAAAGAATGCGAACGCGGTTAGAACTCGCTTGGAAATGTGGTCGGCTTCGGATAGAAATCATCCCGTCACCCCCCGGTGCCACCCCCTCCCCCCCGCTCCCTTCCTACTCTCTCCTCTTGTGTCTTCATGCGTCATCCCATAAGTTTGGAAGTGGAGGGGGTTCTGCGGAGGACTGTGGGACGGTACAGAGAACCGAGGAAGAAGGATAAGGGGAAGAAGAGTGTGCGAAGGGTAGCCGTGAAACTAATCAATGCAACGAGGTCTGGGAAAAACGCCAGTGGACGAAGATTCCCATCTCAGTCTCCCCTCGTTCCTGCTACCTTCCGCTTCCGCCTATCTGCTTCCCATTAGTACCCATATTTACCACAAATACTACCCCAAGTTACCAGGAAGTGTTGGGTAGAAGCAGTGCCTGCCTGCGTTTGCACTTTGTAGACTTATGACTAAGCTCGATTCATCAATGTCTTTGGGCATTACCTTTTCCGGAAATTCTTGCAAAAAATATCTAGACAACGGTAAGTTCTCGCACGTCGGAGTTATTTGGTGAGCTAGAGTGCTGTAAAAATCTATTTTTATTTAATGTGGCTATTTAAAATAAACATTAAAACCAGAGGGTCGTATTCGGAACACCACACAGGACCTAATGATTGGAATGCAAACGTCAATGGAACCGAAGTGAATATTGACATGAAACAAGTCCTTCAGTAGCAAGTGCTGAAAAAAAGAAACACGAATATTTCCTGAAGGAAAGGTACGCCGCGACGAGTACTTCGGTTACGTGTGCTTACTTCTGACGGCGAGTTCCTGTTCGAAGAAAACGCGTATTTGTAAAAGACAGCCAGTCTGAAGCAGCAAGTGCTTCAGTAGTCTCTTCAATAACTTTATTCCTTGGCACTTTTTGCACTTACACTAGTGACTATTTTGTTGTCGAATAGTATCAACGCATTAATTTTTGTGGCTACCTCCGTCGCGCGTGCACTAACTAACCTGCGCATTAGTTATTGTCAAATAACAAAGAATTGTTTCGAACGTCCTCGTCAACCCTTGACTCTGAGCAGCTGGCAATATACACAGGGCGGGACATATGTAAACGGAGCACGATGTTCTATTCTAAGTACAATGAAGCCTCCCATTTAAGAAATGAAAGAAAAAAACACTGTCCGCTGGAAAGAGCACTGTCGTCCCCCACCGGCATTAACACTCTATAGCTGGCTATTTCAATGCGATAATCCCTGAAACACGTTACCAGGCAATAGCCTTCTCCGTTTATTTTCATCCACACGTGTACTTTAATTCATGCGCTGGCATTAATTTGACGTTCATTGCAATGAGAAGAAGTCCTTCAGCCTCAGATTTTAAGCGCAACTAAAGTCCTGGATGGCAGGTAACTTGCAGTTTGCTCGAGTAATAGAATTGAAGCGTAAGATACGAATAGTTAGTAGCAAAAAAAATGCATTTTGGACACAAATTTATGAGCGAGCATATCTATAATGCGCAATTCACACGGAGATGGTTTCGAGGCACCTGTTGTAAACTTCTGGATTTCTTACGTGTGGAAATACTATGCGAAAATATTTGTACAGGTCTTCTTTTGACTAAGCGAGCGAAGCATTAACATTTCAGTTACCCCAGCTCGCCCAGAGTTAACTTCGCCAACTGAAGGCTAGTGTGCAAAACGAAGTCTATTATTTCTAAATCCTATGGTTTCTACTTCCTCTAGAGCTTTCATTCTGTTCAAATAAGTTTCGGTTGAAATAGGTTCAAGAAAATTACCGACCAGAATACTGCCCATCAGTATCAAGAAAAATCGTTTCTGAGTGATTTGTTACTCACACTTAAAATGAGTCAGAATAAGATTGACAGCACTATGGTTGACTGGGTCGAGGAATACTTAAATAACAGACGACAGGCTCCATAAAATAAAAAAACGCTCATCCTATATTTCAGGCCATAAAATGCGGCGTTCCTGAGTGTTCCGTCTTAGGGCCTACGTTATTTTTTCTTGATATAAACTATGTCTTCCTTGCTATTAACTCTTCACTAAGACGGTTTGCCGATGTCTGCGTGATTTATTGGTCCGTAAAAAACATTAATGACTGTTCGAGGCTGGATACTGATCTACAGAGTTAAACTAGATGGTGTTCTGACTGGCAGATTACTATTAATGTTACAAAAACTGAACTTGTTCTATTCACTACGCGGATTCGGAATTTGCACTACACTTATACTATTAATAATGCAGCTGTTGAGAGCTCACGCAGTCATAAATACATAGGAGTGTACCTTACAGCTAACTTATCGTGGAACGAGCACGTCGACTAGATAATAGCCAGTGCCTACACCACTTTACGTTTCATACGGCGGTCATTGCACCATGCTAACGAAGAAACCAAACTGCTAGTTTATAACACTGTTATACACCCAAAACTGGAATATGCCTCTCTAATCTGAAACCCTCATAGATCCTACAGAATATCCAAATTAGAAGCGCTTCAAAACAAAGTTGAGCGTTTTATCTCACGTAAAAATTGCACGTACTCGAGCATTTCAACGATTAAGCGCGAGTTAAATCTTCAGCTGTTGGTAACCAGGCACAAATTTCATCCTTTAACGTTTTTTTCGCAGGCTTTATCATAACTCTTCAGACTATATCACTGAGGAAATGAAACCTGCCACTCGTATTTTTTCTTCTATCGACCATATTTATAAAGTTGAGCCTCTATTTGCAAGAACAGATTAATTCCGTTTAGCATTTCTTGATCTTGCGATTAGTCAATAGAGCGCCCTTTCCTAGGATACCGTCTGCGTCACGAGCAGCGAAAAATTCGGAGACAGTTTGGTCACGCATCTAAGTGATTAGGCAGAATTACTGACCCGGAGGTGAGCTGTTTTACCGCCTTTGCTTTACTGTTGTCTTTTCTTTTATCTAGTTTTGCCCCAAGAAATGTCACGGTTGTGTTATTTGTGTATGTAAATCTGTATACGTACTTGTGTACACCTAACCTACTGTTTTTTTAGACTGTTTATTTGTTAACTTGTGATGACACAATGTAATGAAATGATGATGCTTGTGATGACGCCTCCCTCCCTATGTAATGCTCTCTGGGGCGTTTAGGGTAAAAAAATGAAATGAAATGAAAATTTCATTCGAAATCGCTGCGCAAGCAAAAAGAAAGAGAACGGTATTTTAAACGAAGAATGGAAGCCAAAATCCGTAGAATATTTCTGGAATCATACTCATTATTTAAGCGCGGACTCAAAGCGAGCTGCAGCGTTGATGTTAATGACGCGGATGCGTAGGTTCACTCTTAAGTTTGCCGGCTTGCAACGTCGCCTCATGATGAAGCTACGTAGCAGAACTGTGAAGAAGTGGCGGAAAAGTAAAGAAACCGATCTGTTCGAAAAAATATTTGTTCGAAAGAGCTGAGACTTGGAATGCGCCAGACTGCATCTTCTGATGTTGTTTTTTTTAATATAGTTTGCAGCGCCGTGCCATGCAAAGCGTGTAAGTGCGACTGCTCTGAGCGCAGGCTCTCAAGGCTTGCGCTCCTCAGAGCCAGTTCACTGTGACCCATTTCTGGCACCGTTTGAAAAGAAAAGAAAACTGTGAAAGGCCAGAAGAACCGCCACCGGGCGCGCTCCACATCTTATTCTCAAGTTGTCGAGCTACACACAACTTCAAGGGTGAAAGTGCAGTTGACTACTGTTTTTCTTATATTGTGATTATTTAATTTGCTTCCTTTCGACTATATCTTTCATTTAGGTTTTGTTTCTGACTTCTGTATTCATTGCGTGAAATTTCATGCGACCATTATGAAAAAGAAAAGAAACGCTTAATTTTGGAGCACTACTTGAGATGTTTATTTTTCCCTTTTATGTTCGGCGTATTTTATACACAGATGCACAGCTTAGTAAGCTTCTTTTTGAAGCTGAGTCTTCAGGGTCCTTGTTTTTATACAAAGTTACTTGTTTTCTCAGGTCTTGCTTCATTTCTTTAAGTTTTTTCTTTGCAAAATTTAAAAAAAAGTTGCAAATGTTCCAGTAGAGTTTCTTTTTATTTTTCTATTTCCTGTAGCTCTTTATCCTCGCCTTCCGTTCTCCACGAAAAATGCGTGCCTGAGAAGGCGCAATGCACATGCACTGCCGTCTTCGCTCCTATTCTTAGTAATAAATCTTTCCGCACTCCCTGACTGTTCACAAACACTATTTTTACCTCCCGAGTGCACCAACATCCCTGAAGCGCAGTTTGTACGCAAATAAAAAACGACAACGGCAGAAATAGAAGCAAGTAAAAAAGTACAAAGAAAAAGAGAAATGTAGGCGAGTTAAAAGCTATGTAAGAAAAAAGCGAAAAAATAGCACATAGACAAAATCGTCACCGACTAGAAGGCAACTGTCTTGGTGGAAAGTTTTTACTTTCTTGCCCTCGGGCAGTCTTTTTCTGCTAACGTCCATTACGTTCCCATATTCTCCCGTCGACTCCTACTTAGCCGGTTCTATTCCTTGATGTTAAAATGTACTCCTGTCCCTCCTTTTTTCCAGTACATGTCCCGTCAGGCACAGTACGTTACTCTCAAACTTATTTTTCCATCTATCGCTTAAAATCGATAGCGAAAAGCACAGTTCTACACGGGTAACAAGAAGAGAAGGAGTCTCTGACCATCCCTTCGGAGTTTCTTCGACTCTGAAAGAAGTAAAGCATATATGGATATCATGCGTGGTGTTCTTGACAGTGGAGCAACGGCATAGACTCAGAGACATGTAAAATGAAGTCGAAAAATGGATGCACAGAGCGAAGCATTCCTTCCCTGAAGAAAGCGTTCACGAGATGGCTCAGTCTTTCTCCTGTGCACTTTTCGGCATGCCTCTGTATCCCAGCTCTCCGAGAAACGAGGAGTCTCCATCCATGGGAAAAAAAAACAGCTCCCGTCAGACGGACCGAGTATCTGGAGGCCAAAAGAGCTGCGCGGCAAAGAAATGCATTGGAACGCTCGGCGTGAGAAAGTGGGAGCTGGAAAGACGGCAGTGAAATATAAAACTTCGCAAAAGTGGAGGGTGCTGTCGTTGAAATAACACAACACAAATTCGAGCTACTCTAAAGAACATACAAGTGCAACTTCGCTAAAGTGGCCGCCCGCTGCAGAGGCACGCACAGCTGAGAGTGAAGGACGAACGAGACGAAGAAAAAGCGTCAAGCCTAAAAGATGGACCTTAGCAACACGGGCGACAGCAAAGAAGTGGAAGAGGCTGGATGGTAGAGACTAAAAAAATGAGCTAGTGGACTTGGATGACACGGATGCATTTGGTGTGCCCTCTGTAAAAAAAGTAACGTCAGAACATTAGAACGAAGCAAAAATATTCACAATGCAGCAATGGGCACTTCTAAGGAAATAACCCCGCAAAAGAAAAGATGTCACCAAAGAGGAAGCGAGAAAGGAGTAACGTGAGTGAAGATGCAATGGGTGATGCGCACCACCAGACAAATGTGTGCACCGTTCGATTGCTCCTGCTTTTAGTTGTTCTTGGGATGTCGATCCAGTGGAAACAATTTTTCCGTTCATCTTCCTGCCGGTACTGAGCGAACGCTTGAGAACGTTTGTGTCTCGTTTGTCCGCGAGCTGTTTGCTGCTCTGGACGAAGTATTTCTTCCGTTTTGGTGTTCGTCCCCTGCGCAACCGACATCTGGAGTTATCGTTCGAAAGAAATCTGAAGATCTGAATAATTTTTATCCGTTTTTATTGATTTCACATGCAGAGTATATTAAATTGTAAGTTTCCTGCTATTCATCCCTACAGCTTCCTTACTTCTTGCGTTTGGCGCATGATGTCCTTAGGTGCTTATGTGCCGTTAAACCCAACACAACACACAGGCCAACCTTCTTTTCTCCAATCTGCAAAACTACGGCCCCGTGTAAAGTTCAAACGTATTTAGAAAATCTATAAACCAAAGTAACCCACAAAATACATCCTTATCCCTCTAAGTCAAGTGATAAAATCGATCTAAAGTCTAGCAATAAAACGAAAAACTAGGCTGCATATCTTTTCGGAAAATTAAGTATCAAGGAAAAACTTAACATTATAAATTATACTCAGACGTGCTAGACCATAACTGCACATAACATTCCAGCAAACCACGACCTTCTTACAAGTAGATTTACCTCCCATGGTGAGGGCGATGAAACGAAAAACCAGAAGGGACTCTGAGTTAAGTCGCTTTCCTGTTACCCCACGACAGCTTCCGGCACTAGCGCCCGGTGTCGTTGACCCGGCCCAATGAAAACAGATTGGTTAAGAGCCTCGGAAACGTAGCCTCTTCCGACATCTTTCTCAAAAGCTCCGGCACTTACGCCCAGTCGGTGGGGATGCCTCAGGAGAAAACATACTGCGGGTAGAGTGGCATTAATGCATGGCAGTCACCAAAAACACTGTCACTGTATACCCGTCTCTAGACACAAAATGAAGAAAGACGGTTACGTCGTATATCTTCTCTCTTATGCATGAAGCTGGTAATGGCTGAGAGTCTTCAGGAATTTATTTATGGTTTATCTTCATTTTTGTGTTTTGCTCCTAATCATATTCCTTAACCTCGAAGTTGTGGCTCCTGTCAAGCCATTAATAGGACATTTTTTTTTATTCTCCTTGCTAAGAGCCATACAGAGCAGGGTCTTGAGATCGGTGAAGATTGATATCGATAGTGAGGCCTTTAACACCTCTTTTCATTCGGAAATTTTCCATGTGTTCACGCTTAAATAATCATAAAATGAAAACCAAAGTGCAAATTTGTCTCTTGTGAGAAAAAATACACGAATAAAAATAATAGCCGCATTACTATTGCTCCTGAATTCTTTTTCGACGAACTTCACCTTATAGAGCGCTGCATAGCGAGCACGTTATATTCTCTTTTGCGCCTATTTTGTATCAATGAATGTCTATATTCACTTTTACCCTCTCTTCGCCGATGCCCAGCCAGCAAACATTTGGCACCCATTGAGAGTTGTAGAGTTTTTTTTTTTTTATATAAGCTGAATCGGTATAGAAGCCAGGCTTGTTGCTTTTGAAATTCTGCTTGAGAGTCGTTTTTTTTAAAAAGTCTGTCTTTTGTATAAAATTAAGTGAAACGGCACCAAGAGACTGGATGGTTTCTTAAAGGATCAAATAAAATGGAGCCATGGCAGTATTGACAGGTTTCTATCAATAATTTTTGCAGATTTTTTTTACCTTAAACCTAGCCTTAAAGAATTATTGTTTTTATGATTTTTTCACTTGTACGCGCTTTCTTTGATGATTTCATGCATTGCATTCATTACAGAAGGTGCAGTTATCCATTATAGTTAGCGCCGCCGCGGTGGCTCAATGGTTATGGCGCTCGGCTGCTGACCCAAAAGACGCGGGTTCGATCCCGGCCGTGGCGGTTGAATTTCTTTGGGGGAGAAATTCAAGAGGCCCGTGTACTGTGCGATGTAGGTGCACGATAAAGAACCCCAGGTGGTCTAAATTTCCCGAGCCCTTCACTACGGCGTCTCTCATAGTCTCAGTCGCTTTGAGACGTTAAACCTCATAAACCAACCAACCAACCATTACAGTTAAGAGGCGTAGACGATATTTTGATATGTGATAGTACTGAGTTAGTGTCCTAGTTTTAGCTGATTTTGTGGATATGAATACGCTGAGACTGCAGACTGCTCTGTATGTAAGTTATTCTGTTTAACAAGGATGCTGTTGTCGTTCAGGGCTCGAGTACTCCACCGTCATAAGTCTAGCGCAAAGCAGGACGAGCGAAGAAACATCAGCGCATCTCTTTACTGTAGAAAGTTATTGAGCTTTTATTATTTTGTATTTTAGAAATCATAATTAAAGCAGCAAATGACCTGAAGCGGGTGTTGTTCTGAATCAATGACCAGAGTGAAAGAATGAATTCTTAATGCAGGGAAGAAACATTTACGAGAATTTCAAGCACTTTACCTCGAAATTAAACTCTATTTTTTTTCAAGGGACGTACTGAGGGCTCGCGGCGGACTCCGTGCATGGGTTGCGGAAAGATTTCCTCCACAAAAAGCCAGGTGCGATTGGGGAGGCACAGATGGAAGCTTTCAGGCGAGAAAATGCTTGGTGCTATAGAGGCGGCGGGGGCGGGTAGTTGTCAACGTGAGATGTTCGCCCCGCGGCGTGTTCAGTGGTGCATCTCACGGCGTGGTAGTCAGTATGCTAGAATTGGGCTGGTCATTAAAAGGCCTCGCACTGCTTCAGCGCTGTGAGCTGCAGAGCCAGTGTATTCTCGATGGCAATAGATGAACGTGTGCGGTGGTCCGCGCCGCAACAAGAAGGCCCAAAATGAAAGCGAGAGAAATAGGCTGCTGCTGCTGCTTTTGTATAGCTTCAGCTTAGTTGCGCAATTTACGTGAGCGTAAAAATTCAATTTTTTCTTGAGTAATCAGATCAAAATCGTACCGTAATTTTCGATCCTAATGGGCCCATCAGCGTTGTAGCGCCTGTTGTAAGACTCTTTAAAAATAGCTTGTCTAACAACGACGGAGACGTATAGTAAAGGAGGGACTTAAAGCAGACACGTCTGACTCCGTTGCGGCTATTTGGCATTCTTTACGTGAGTCTCAAACCATAAGGTTTTCGGTGCAGTAGCCGGAAGTACTTGAGCGAGGAAACCGAGCCAGATGGCCGTTTTGAGAAGGCAAGTGTGCACGGTAGGGAGAGGGCCGATCGTAATAGAGTGGGGTTGCACTGATGAAAAGGAAGAGCGAGTGACCATTGGAATCTCAATCCCTGCGTGGGTCTATTGTTCACGCCCCCTGCGATGCTTGTACAAGTGAATCTGTGCAAGCGTAGAGAGGAATTGCATCTGTTTGGCACTTCGGTGGCGATTCATAAGTGGGCAAGTAAAGAGATATGGCTCCTAGAACAGAGCGACAATGACCGCATACACAAAAAGTATAATCTAGTACTCATAGCTACAACCTGCCTTTCATTCATCGCCTTTCAGCAGCAGAGAATGTCGCGACTTCTCGCTTTGTCTCGGCTCAATCTATAGAATATGGCCCTCACACAAATATGAGTTCTCTCTTTCCTCTCTTTCTGGCTGGCATGTAAGATAATCTTCATGCCGCTCTTACAAGCCGGCTTGGTACAAGTACTGCCTCTTGTATGATAAAGCATTGCTGCGCCTGTACTGTGACTTATTGTGCGGTCTGCGTGCGTGCGAGACGGGTACTTATAAGAATGGCTGTGTGGAAAGGAACAAAAGTCTCCACTTGGCGTTTACTGATATACACCTCGAACTGCCTTCTTCCATTGCGCCCCCAGGCGAACCTTCAAAGGTAGCCTGCTGAAGTTGCCCTGACACCCTTCGCCTTTTTCTCTGTTGTGTTAGGCACGCTAACTAAATTATGTTTTTCACAAAGGCGGTCCTTTAATACCAACGTTTTTGCAATAAACACATGACGGGAATTCAGGAGAAATTATTACGGGGATTTCAACTGAAAATATTCTGTTTTAAGAAGACCAACCGAATAAAACGGATTAAATTTCAGATGCTTGCAAGACCGGTTGCTTTCTGAGTGCTGTAATACTGGACAATCGCTTTATTTGCTTGTGCGGTCGTAGCCATTGGCAAGCGAGATAACCACATTCTCAACCCTTCCTATACTCTGAATTAATGTTCGCTAAAAGCGGGGTGATGCCGCCGCACAAAACTGTGGTGACAGCGACACCGACAAGCTAAATGCAAACTGATGTAAAGCTACAGTTCACAGTTCAGTGGCAGACTTCCCGGCTCTCTTAATCAACAGCGAACAAAGCCTTGATGGCATATACTTCATATCACACATGGGACCTGCTGATGTTTTTGGATATCGCTTTCCTGTTATTGTCTAGACATGGCGCCCTCGTGGTGGGCTTACACACCCGAAGGAACATCTGCTACGTCCGCAGTTAATGAATTACGCTGCATGGTCTAGACCGACCAGTTGAAGAAATTGAGCCCTGAGGCATAGTGACCCCGGAGTAATCGTTGACACCCGGCATAAACAGCGTGGGTGTGTCACGTTCGAGTAATCCCATCTGAGCGCAATTGCTACCCAGCTTGCGGAGACTGCAGTACAGTCTTCGCTCTTCCGAGGAGTTTCTACCATTCAGGGCTATATTTCTTCTCATGTGCACGCTAGTGGCAAAGGCGGAGCGGATGTATATTCTTAATCAATTTTTTCTCTAAATATATCACACAGTTTCACTGACTGTGGCCAGTACCAGTAAAACTGAAATTATTAGAAAAAATGATCGCGGTGGTCAACTGGTTGGAGCATGCTCCCGGAAAGTTCGGTGGTCTACACCCCGTGTCTCATGGTGCCCATCGGAATTATAGGATCTACATCGGGAGCAATGTGAGGGAGATCTAACTTTTTGTGAAAAATTTGAAATTTTTTGTTCATTTCTTCGCAAAGTTAAGAATTTTTTTCGCCTACTATGCGACAAGAGGAAAACTGAACACGATAAACAATCGATCTTTTCATTACTCATATTTATGAAGTAATAAATAAATTAATGCCCAAGCTTTGTTTCTGTATTCCTCCCGCCTATACAAGCTTGCCTCGAATTTGGGGCAAGAATTCTTCGGTGCGAAATATTTGAAAAATTGGTCTCTAATGTAACTTAGAGGAGAGTGAAATCTTTGGCGATCATGGATTTTGCCAAGCGGCCGTTGTTTCGTTAAATTCAATTCCTCGTCGGTAACTGAGGAAGAAAGCCCGTGTATCACGTTTATGACAGCGTCCGAAAGTTGCTGAATTTAGTTCGCGCTCGACCTGTTCTCGCCTCCTCAGTTTCTGTATGCGGCTGCAAATCTTCTTTTATGGCTGTCTTCGTACCCAACCAATCTCCTGCCGAAGTCCGCCGAAGGAGATGGGTATCTTACTTAGTCCCCACTGAAAGCAATATCGCAACATATTTTTGCCGGCTCTCTGAAAGAGCAAACTCTACAGTGATTGCTTTTTTATTCTCTCACATTCCCGCCCTACGCGCCTCACAAAAGAGGCGCACATAAGATCTAGAGCGGTATGCTCCATTGACAGTGTAATAATGCATATACACTTCCAGCTTTATCTAGAGTTCACAACACATATTGGCACTAATTCCACTTCAGGTGTCAAGAAATGAATAAAAGCGCCTGACCTTCAATACCGCATGCATCAAAAGCAAACGCTTTACTAATTTTATTAGGTTTTCATTCGGTGGTAAGAGCAAAAACTTAAAAAAAAATGTATTTTTTTTTTTACAATATTACTACCCCGCTTTTTTCAGCGCTGCGACAAAGACCCTTAAGCTATTAAGCTTCCGATTAGCCCCTGAGGTGACTAAGTGGCTATGGCGCTCGGCTGGTGCCTCAAAAAACGCAGATTTCATGCCGGCCGCGTTGGTTGTATTTCGATGCAACAGAAATGCTAGAAACACGTGTACTGTGAGATGTAACTGAACTTCAAGGACCACAGGAAGTTGAAATTATCTGGAGCCGTACACTACAGCGTTTATTAAAGCCTGAGTCACACTTTAAACTATAAGATTTATGTGTGCGCCCTCTGTCCCCTTGTCATCGATGGAAACTTGAATAACTCATTTCGTTGCCAAACTTTTTCCTTTCTTTTCTCCTTTATTCCCCTCCCCACGTATCGGGTAGCTTGCTGGGCACCGCCTGGTTAACCTCCCTGCTTTTCCGTCCTTCCACTTCTCTCTCTCTCTCTCGCACTGGGATAATAAACTCCATAAACCAAAATAAAGCTTTCGGACATTTGCCTAGTTTCAAATATGTAGAACCACTCAAACGATTGATACACTATGGAGGTCCCAGTCCTCCATTATTCCTGGGCACCCTCGATCGAAACGTGATATCTGCTTGAAGAAAACCCCGTGAGTCCTCATCAGGCGAAGCAGGCATAAACCTTAAAAATAGCGCAGCTCCCCGTCTTTTGAAAACGCTGCATTGTGGTGAAGAGAAACGAGATAGCGGTTCTGATATACCCGGGCGTGTATACCAGACATGGAAGGTATATATGTGGAACAAGGCGCTAAAAATGTCCTGCTCTTTAGCGAGAGAAGCGTCGGTGCAGTCGCCGGAGAGAGAGGCTAACTGATGCAATGTCGACCGAGATGCAATCGCTCGAGTGCAAGCAGTGTCTCAATGCGTAGCGTCCGAAGCAATGTATCGCACGCAGCAAGCCGCAGCCACAGCTATCCAGTGACTGAAGAGAAAAAATTGCGTCGTATTTCCTTTTATCTGTTGCTGCTACTTCTATGTGGTGATGTTGAGCCTAACCCAGGTCCGTCTACCGCAGAAACTCTGCAGATGCTCCTAGATGGCCAAGATACGATTAAGGCCAAGTTGAGTGCAATAGAACTGACCCAAGTTGAAAGTAAGAGAGCCATGCATGACCTCGGCAGCCGTATTGCATCGATAGAGTCAAGAATAGCGAGCCTTGATGAAATGAACTGTTCAGTTGGTGAATGGAAAAAACGATTTGAAGATCAGCAGCGGATGTTGAGTTCAGTAATGGCAAAGGTTGAGCATCTGGAGAACCAGAGGAGGCGTTGCAATTTGCTTTTCTTTGGTGTCGAGGATACAAAACCAAACGAGTCAAATGAGGACTCAGTAGAATGCGTAATTGACGTGTGTAATTCGAAATTAGGAGTTCAATCCGTAAAACTAGAAATTGCTCACAGGTTAGGCAGATTCAAGTCTGGTAGCAACCGTCCTTTAAAAGCGATTTTCGCCTCATACGCTGACAAGCAGAAGGTTTTAAAGAGGGCTTATAAATTAAAAGGAAGTGATGTCAGTATTTCAGAGGACTTTTCTGAGGAAGTACGTAGAAAGAGAAAGTTTCTATGGCAGTTCGCAAAATCACGTGAACAAAGTGGCGACAAGATCAGCCTCAGGTATGACACTCTTATTATAAACGGCGAGAAGTACTTGTTTGATGATAATACAAATGAGGTCGTACCGATAGTAGGTGATAAGGCCAGTGCTACAAGGGAGGTAGGAGCGGTTGAGTGACGGTGTCGGCGTAATGCAACGCTTATTTCCTTTCTCGTAATTAACTGCCGTAGCATTAAAAACAAGGTTGATGAATTTGCAGCTCTAATTGATATGGTGAAGCCGTCCGTTATTCTCGGCACTGAATCATGGTTAGCAAATGAAATTGCAGATGGTGAAGTATTCCCAGATCGTTTTAAATGTTATAGAAAGGACAGACACTTGCATGGAGGAGGTGTATTTATTCTTGTGGATGCTTCAATTTCTTCTTACCAAATAAATGTTGCCGATGAATGTGAAGCTGTATGGTGTAAACTGGTGCTTAATAACAACAAAGTTATAACTGTGTGTTCGTTCTACCGCCCGCCTGATTCATCAGTTGATGTGTTTGCGCAGCTGGCGGGGACAGTTGACGCAATTCAAACAGATTTTATGGTGATCGGAGGTGATTTCAATCTGCCTAGCATTAACTGGACTCATCAACCTCACTTCCTGTCCTTTACGAGTCGCTACTGCCAAGAACTGATCAACTTGGTTGAACTTTATGCATTGCGTCAAACGGTTCTGGAACCGACACGTGGGGATCACATCCTAGATTTGTTGTTCACAAATCAACCTGAATTCGTCAATTCCACTCAGGTGCTACCTGGAATAAGCGATCACAGTGCTGTGCTTTGTGAAATGAAAGTTGAACATGTAAGGAGCGCTAGTACAGTACATAGGCGAGTATATAACTATGAAAAAGCAAACGTAAGGGAGATAAACGAAGAGTTGAATAAGTACCGATCGATCTTTGAAACGCATGCCGATAACTCTGGAGTGGTTGAACTATGGTCTAGATTTAAGGATAAGATGTTTGAACTGAGGCAGTGCTTTGTTCCGGCATGGATATTAACGAAGAGGAGGAGTAAAAGCAAACCTTGGTTTACTCGGGAGCTACGCAGTATTACGCGCAAAAGGCAACGTGTTTACGTTAAATTTAAAGGAAATCCGACGCGTGAAAATTGGTTCAAGCTTCAGGAAATTGCCGGAAGAATGAAAGTTGCTGTTGCAGCTGCAAAGAATTCGTTTGGCATTTCAATGGAGACGAAATTAAAAGAAAATCCAAAGGAATTTTGGAAACATGTAAAGAGAAACGGAAAAGACTCTGTAACTATACCACCTCTTGTTTCTGGTGACACCTTTGTTGAGGATGATGCACAAAAAGCTGAGTTCTTTAATAAATATTTCAGCTCTGTTTTCAGCTCTGAAATCGAACATGCTGATATGAATACCCAGAGTTTCCAGCCAGTGGCGAGTGTTATGGATGATGTTGTGATCAGCATCAACGGTATACAGTCTCTGTTGCAGAATCTGAAGATTGCTAAGGCTGGTTGTCCTGATGACTTGCCAAACAAATTCTACAAACTGTGTGCTGAGTCGGTTGCACCCTACTTAAAGATAATTTTTTAAAAATCGCTTGAAGAATCCTGCCTTTCAGATGACTGGAAAATTGCAAGTGTTGTGCCAATCTACAAATCTGGCCCTCGCAACACTGTATCAAATTATAGACCGGTATCTCTAACTTCAGTTGCGTGCAAGACACTCGAACATATTTTGTTCACCAGTATAGCAGCACATATGGACGCACATTCATTGTTTAATCCTCGTCAGCATGGTTTTCGAAGGGGCCTGTCGTGTACTACGCTGCTGACTGAATTTGCGCACGATTTGGCTGAGGCACTGGACAGGCGACTTAGCGTGGACTGCGTGTTTTTGGACTTTAAAAAGGCCTTTGATACCGTGACGCACTCTTTACTAATTCAAAAAATGTCTTTTTACAATATTAGCCCTCAAGTGGTATCATGGGTAAAAGATTACCTATGTTTACGGCAGCAGTTTGTGGTTATGAATGGCGCCGAGTCTCAAAGAGTGCAGGTTGTGTCTGGTGTTCCCCAGGGCTCCGTGTTAGGACCACTATTGTTCCTGCTCTACGTGAATGACATTGGTGACGGAATAGTATCTCAAATGCGGTTATTTGCGGATGACTGCGTTCTTTATAGTGTTGTCACTAGTGATCGAGATGCGGAAATGTTCCAAGAAGATTTGAACAGAATCTCAGAGTGGTGCGTTAAATGGAATATGAATTTGAATTTGTCCAAGACTGTCCATATGAAGTTTACAAGAAAGAAAAACCCTGATGTGTATTCATATGTTATTAGGAACACAATGTTAGAACAGGTATTCGAATTTAAATACCTAGGCGTTTATTTTACTCCTGATTTGAGCTGGCGCCGTCACGTCGATTATATCTCTGCTAAAGCATGCAGAAACTTGGGATTTCTTCGCCGAAATGCAAGCACTTTTACACTGTCATGTCGTGACATTTTATTCAAGACTTATGTCAGGTCGATTCTGGACTACGCGTGCACTGTCTGGGACCCGCCTACTGCTAGAGATAAAGATAAGTTGGAGAGGGTGCAGAACATTGCCTCTCGTTTCGTGTCTGGCACACGCGGGGCTCGTTACAGTGCATCGCGTACGAAGGATGCACTCAACTGGGAATTGCTTGACACGCGCCGAAGGAAGTTGCGTCTGAAGCTGTTTCATGCTGTTTATTATTCAACTGTTCGGGTTGAACGCGAAAGGTATGTGCAGGAGCCTTTTTATAGATCCAACCGTGTTGACCATGTTTTTAAAGTCCGCGAATTTGCGGCAAAAACTGAATTGTTTAAAATGTCTTTCTTTCCGAAAACCATTAGAGAATGGAACAGACTACCGAGCGATGTTGTGAGTGTGACATCAAATGATGCGTTCTTTCGTTCTTTAATGATGTGATGCGATTGTGATGTGTTCTTTTGAAGTGAGATGTACATGGTGAAAGTTTTGTGCTTGTAACTCTGCCTGCGAGCGGAGGCGTCATGTGTGCTTCTTTGTTGTACATTTCCCCCCCCCCCCCCCCCCCCACTGTAATGCCACGGCGCTGTGGGTTCCTTACTAAATAAAATAAATAAGTATGTGCAGAAAGGCATGGAATTGATGGTCCCGCTGAGAGGTGGACTATTTATTCATTTCAGACTGGTTTTGCTGGTGCGGATACTGAAGGCCTTTTAGTCGCGAGATTTATGACCGTAATGCTTCTATAAACAAGATGTTTCTATTTTCCGCACGTACTTTGATGGTCACCATCACGTGAATACCGGATACTCTGACTAGGGAACAAACAATTGTCCATATCTGCTGGAATTTCCTCCATTGCTGTGCGTAGCTTCAGCAGAATTCTTTATCTCTTTGAAGCCGTAAAATGGCACTGAAAAATTAGTTGCTTCGTACTCTTGCATACTAAAGAACTGCCAACATTGAAGCTCGTCTATGCCTTTTTTTATAAATATTGCCGCAAATCTGCGTTCAGGGTTGCACACCGCCATTGCGGTAGCTAGTGACGCGTGTTTATTCGCTCTTCCTCTTGATGTTGCAGCAAATACATCAGCCAGAAAAACATTGTTTTTCAATTTGCTGCCCTCATAAGTTCGTTCAAGCTCCATCTGTGTTCCGATTTTAATATTGAATAGTTGGAGCGCCTAGAATAGAGTTGTTGATTTCTAGAACATTTGTTCGGACAATTTCCACAGTAGACGGTGGTATGAAATACCACCGTCTGCAACGTGCAACGTTACTCCAACGCCAGTGCAGCGTTACTCCAACACCAACTCCACAAAACCTGATAACACGCCATTAAAAGCTGTCGCTTTTTTCTTCTTTTCTTACCACAGTCATCGAGATGCTGACTTTATAATAAAAAAAAAGCGGATTTCCGACGTTACTTTATGTTTTCCACCATCTAACCCTGGAGTCGCCGTCGAATACACAAAATAATAAGAGAAATGAACGCGAAAACACTCACGTCACTCTGTATGGCGTCAAACGGGTATGTGCAAGAAATACTAAACAATCCTCTCTACTGTGGAATTGTGTCAGAGCGCCTATGGACCCACCGCAGTGGTTGAGTGGTTGAGGCGTTCGGGTGCGCGCTAACAAAGTTTGAAGTTTCATGCTGGCCGCGCCAGCCTATCTACGTGGCGCCCAAATACAAAAAAAAAAGATTCCCAGGCTTAGCATGGTTAAGCCAAGAATGCAATGCATATTGCGCAGTCTTTTTGCGCGAGGTAGTGCTTGGCGGCACTCGATTTTCTCAGCAGCTTTTGCTTCGTGACGTATGGATGGATGGATGGATAGGAGCGCCCCCTTTGAAACAGGGCGGTGCAACCGCCACCATGCTCAGGCGTCCTTTTTTTTCCCCTTTTTTTCTTTTTTCTTTTTTTTTCACGTGGTGTGGTGACGTCACGTCACCACGTGACGTCACGTGGTTTGGTGGCTGCCCGGCCGCGCTCAAGGGCTGAATTGAGTGATTGCAATATGCTACGCATAAAAACCTGTGCGCTGTGCGATATTTGCGCACGTTAATAAATGCCAGGTGATCTAAGCTAATGAGGAGCCTTCCCGTACGGCATCCCTCACAATTTTTGAGTCGCTTCGGGACGTTAGAGCAGCGATTTTTTTATATAAAAATATTTACAAGCATAAGTTTCCTATAAACCTTCGTCATGAGAGCATAATAAGGTGTTACACGATTTGAAACTGTAGTTGTTTTCAAACTTTTAAAACTTTTGTTCGGGCTGTACAAGCCCAGAGCCAACCAAATTGAAAGAAAAACTTCTTGTTCATCGCCGAGGTAAAAATTTAAAAACTGAATGCGTCCAAGAAGTAGTTTACTTCAAAACTATCCGAAGATAAAAAGGGCTTAGCTGCTTCAAAATTTCCTTTATTTAATAAAAGCTTCCATTTAATGGATTCCATCTTTCTTGCAGCCAATGTGACATGACCTGCCCAGTATTTGCTCCAAAATTAAAGGGATTCAGAAGGTGTTGCGGATGTTCTTTTGTTCTAAAGCGCCCCTGATAATATGTACTGTTTATTCTCTAATGCCCTGCTCCACTAAAATTTCTTGCAATGTCCTGTTGACTAGCTAGGAAAGCATTTCATGTTTTTACAGTCTATTTCACCTTCATTTTATAGACTCTTTTTAAGAAGGCTTATTTCGCTTTCTTTTTCATGTTGTACTCTCATAAGAGTGTCGTTTTGTAAGATGGCTTTGTGGAAAGGTCGTTCACCACACATTTTGGCATCTACTTTCAGGCGCTTGCGCTATATCGTGGCAGAGCCAGACAGCCTGATTAGCCGCGGCGAAATGTTTTGACCGGGAAACACAACGGCAGCGAATTCAAATCTCATCACATCGTAAAAAGCGCACCCGCTTTGTGCGCGGTGGCAAAAACAAAAATAGATACAGACACCGGCAAACATTTCGACCGCGAGCCAAAAAGTAGGGCGCCGACACTCATCGCGTGAGTTATATGTTCGCTAAACGCACAGAACCATTTCAAAGCACTTCGCTGCCTTTCACTGTATTCTTTTTCGTCTCTTCGTCTTCTAACTTCAAAATTAAAATGCGAAATGCACGCAAAGAAATCATTCTCTAAAAGCTTAAGCGCAGCACAAAGCACACCTGCAAAGCCTAAGACTCGAAGAAATCGGAACACACTGACGGGATCACGACTGAGCAATTGTACAAAAACAAAAAAAAAGGTTATCTACCATGTGCACGTGACACCACCTGGTGAAGAAAAATGACGCGGTATGTGTAAGCGCGGCGTAGAAAAGAGGTAAAAGGGCGCGAGGGCGTAGGCGGCGGAAAGCGCGACCTAAATCGTTGAATTCTGCCGTAAGGTGATAGCGGAGGGCGGGCAGGCCCAATTCGAACCGGCGATGGCGGCACCTTGCCACCCTCCAAAGCTGAGAAGCAGCAGTAACAGCAACTACCACGGCACAACGAGCGCCGGAGCAGAGCTGGCTGCCGCAGAAAAAAGGGGAAAAATAGAAGGATAAATAAAAGAAGGAAAGGAATTGGCAATATTAAAAGCACGAAAAAAGGGACCGGTTGCGAGTCGAAGTCTTGCTTGCTAGAGTCGCCGTGGGCTTGTGAGCACGGTGGAAGCTGGGAAATGCGAAGACAGGGGTTGAACGAGAGGGAGAGAGATCAAGCAAAACGTGCCGCCTCGGAAATTCGTGCTAGGAGGCGATAACTTTTTTGTCTTCCCCATAGCGGCTCTAGCGTCGTATGCCGGACCGAGAAGCAAGAAGGCGCTGGCTTTAGGCCGAGACCTCTCGCTGTTTCCACGACACAGGCTAAGTTTGGCTTGGCTTCGCCTGGCTTGCCCCAGCTTACCTTATTGACGTCGGCTCGCGTCGCCGGCTTTGCGTGTGCCCCGGAGGCCATCTCCGGTAACGGCAAAGACGTAACAGGTATTACCAAGGGTATTTTCACTCCTTCTTTTCTATCGTTGCATTTGATGCTGCCAGACTACGCCATTGCTTTTTTTTTTCAGTGTTCAGCCCTGTGAGCAGGAATTTCGCATCTTTGCAGCGAGCCTTTAAATATGAGAAGAGAAAATGCTTATAAGCTATGTGTTCCTGGAGCGAAATCTCCTTTTTTTTTTCTTACCGCAACCATTCCACGTTTCTTCGTGCAATGTTTCAACCTGCTATCGTGATGCCTGACGTTAAAGCGCAGCGCGACGCCACGCCATACCTTTGTTTACTCAGATACTGAGACAAAAAGTAATAGCAACTTAGCGTCAGCATTTCTGGCCTTCTCCGCTATTGGCGGCGCTTTTTGAAGATTTCATTTTCCTACTGTAGTTTCTTGAAAAGTAAAGTTTGTGTGTTTGAAAGGAGTGGTGCCTAAATAAATAAAAAATGCTACCGCCAACCGAAAAGTGTGCGTTGCCTCCAGTTGCCGAGGAGTCTGAGGTGGTCTGGACGGCTGAAAGCCTGCGATTACGTCCTGTGTTTGCGTGAGTGAGCTTTCGAGAACAAAGCAGGAAAGCGCAACACAGCCAGGATTGCTAAGTACGTCTCCCGAGAGCTGTTCTCGGAAACGCTGCCTGGTATTGTACGAACATGAAAATCTATACGGGGCTGCTCCTGGCTCCGAGCGCTTTTGTTCCAATATAAGGGAAGCCTGTGGAATCGCCAGGTAATTCCCTGAAGAAACACTACAATGTACCTGCGTTCAAAACTGACGCGTAAAAGGTTTTGCAAAATTTATTTCTGACAGTAACTTATCTGTGCACCTGGACGGGTTATGCGTGTACCCTAATTGTGGAGCTATTGTGGTGAGACCCCTTTTTTTGTGCTCCGTTAGCCAACTAACTGTCTGGGTTCCTGTAATGTAAATCAGACAGCTAGCTCTGCGTTATTGATGCACTACTCCAACAGCGATCATAAAAAAAGAATGCGCCGATATCTTTTTTATTATGCAAGATATTGCATTGAAAGTAGGTTTGCGTATGTGCTTCTTCTTCCTGCTTTCAAAAATATAATTATTTACAATTTACATCAATTAGTTCCCATATTATCAAAAAATAACTTAAGCCTATACTCCGTTTCATACAACACGTCCAACGCTGTTAAAGATTCCAAAGTAGTCCGCATGACAAAATAAAAGGTGGCTTGTTCCTTCGCATAAGTTCTGTGGCCGAGTGATTTAAGGCATGAGAAAGCGACAGCGTGTAGTGCATTTATTCAAGCTCATGATAAATGTATCATGTAGTAAGCTTGAAGGTAAAAGCATTTCCTATTTTTCGCTCATCACAAGGTGCGAACTACTTTTTGATCATGAATGTAAGCAACGCAAACAAGAGTGCTAGCTTTGACAGCGTGATGTATGAAAGATAGTGTAGTTAGTTAAATTCTTACTGGTAGTTTAGACACTTTCTTTCGTGTTGGTTTAGATTAAAATAGGGCTGCAGTCAAAGACCTGCCATCTGGAGCTATGCTAAAATATTGTTGTTATAGAGCATTACAATATAAAATTGTTACATTTTGTCCAAGCAGAAAAATTTTGAGGTATAGTTAGATAAAATTATGGCTCAAAAAATTTGAACTGTTTTACTGCGCCTAAAAGAAGGCGAAGTTCTACAGTTTATTTCTTTCTGAATTCAGTGGTGTAGCAATGTTTAAAATTGCACCTTAAGAAATATTAAATTTTAGGTATGAATAGAGACGTTGAAAAAAAAAAACACGAAGCTGACAGAACCGCACTTAAAGTGCGTGCGCCAGCCATTTTGGAGGTATTTGTAGAAGCCTCGAAAAACAGCGTATTATGGACGTTTCAAAAATATTTCGGCATTTATGGAATTCGTAGGCGTCAAATATACAGATATTTTACTAGTTGGAGGTCAAATTTACACCTTGGTACTTTTTAGGTAGGTAGTTTAAACTTTACTGAACCCAAATATTCCATTTTTGCAAAATAGTAATTGTCGCATTTTCTGATAATTTCGAGACCCGCGTCTCCCTTAAGAGTAGTTCTTAAATATTTTTTAGAAGCATTTACGTTTAGACAAAACTGGTTTCTTCGTGCTTTTGGCAAATGTATTTCCCTAGATACCTGGAAAAAATATCGGTACCAAATCCATATGGGCAATATTTCCAATCAAGTGGTACTACCTCCGGGCTTCCAGAATAAGTTAGAAGCAGCGTTTAATGTCCAGAGTGTACGTTTAAGACTCTGAAGATAGCTAAGACATTTGGCACAGGCTGCTGAAATATAATAAAATGTTTTTGTGTGTCTGGAGCTAGCGTTGAAGTTGGGCTCAACAGCCTATCATGGCCACAGAGCAAGAGTAATGGGTCCGACGAATTTACAGACGCCGCTTAGTGTGCAAATAAAAATATATTACGCAACTCAGATATTAAAAAAAAACATTCATGACGCACAGCTTGAAGACCGATCATAAAAAGAACGCACAAAGCACAAATGATTTGCAGTTTAATAGATACAGATGTTGAGGAAGCTGCTAGCAAAACTTTACTTACTCCAGCAGGAGGAAGTGCACGTACAGACAGATACAGCCAACTGGTGCTTTTTTCGTCTTTTTTCACTGTCTGGAGTCCCTATTTTGGCATCGCTTTAGTTAAATCAACTCCCCCATCTCTCCTCTCCACCGCGCGTGTTAATCAGTATTAGCGAAAATAAGCTATCCACCTGTAAAGTAAAACAATGCGGTTTTTCTCAATCAGCACGCACATTGTTTTATATTTCTTAACATGGACATGATCACCAATGAAAAAGTATTAGAGAAAGGACCCGTGTTAGTAGAAAAAGAAATCTAGCCACGGAGGCCATTCGCTCAAGGGAGCAGAGCAAACAGGTAGGCCGCTGCAAGCGCAAGAAAGTACGGCGCAATACGTGTCTCACACGAGTACGGAATCAATGTTTCCTTTCTTTGCTGCGCGCCAATCTATCCAATGCGTGTAATCAATTAGAACAGAGAAACGAGGGGCTGGTTATGACGCACATTTGAAGGAAGCTAAGTGATAAACCAGGCAGAGAGTAGAAGGTAAACTTCAGAAAATTTTCGATGGCCAAAGCGGATACAGTGGCTGCTATCGATGTGATACGAACACAGAAAGAACAAATGGGGTGAATGTAAGAGAAAGAAATACCTGAGCAGGCATAAGCTTGGTCAACTTTCACCAACAAGCTAAGAACACCGTCGTGCCGAAAGGAAAACTGTAAAAGAGCAAAGCGGAACCACAGTGACATCAACGCCTTTTCGCGCCAGTCTACGTGCTGACGAACTCAAGTGCCACTGCTGTCCAACGTACAGAATTCCTTTCTTCTGCTGACCACGGCGCCGTCTGAAGGAGGAGCTTGGTGGATGAGAGATGCTGAGTTTGGTACGCAATGAAGCTCGGAAATTGCTATCAAAGCACACGCAATGCGCACTAGAACGCTTCCCTACTTTCCCAGGCAATATTTCTTGGTTAGTGCAGTCTACATAGGTTAGAACTTGATTATTAATCCAAGAAAATTGCGCAGGAGGATGTGCAGAGAAAAAAAGAACATAACTGTCCTATTGTTGTTGCAGTTTACAGGACACAGACATCTTCCTGTAGCAACACGGCTGCAAGATGACGACGATGTAGCGTCGTTGAAATGACTGAACCAAAAGTGGCCTTGTCTTCCAGTGGCGTTCCGATAAAGCCTACCTTATTTTGTAGCTTCGCCTTCCTGATTTAAACGCCCTGGCTGCGGGAAATCTACAGTGCATTCTGGAAATCACGTAATAAAAGGACTTAGCTTAAAGGAAAATAATTTATCACTGTACGATGCAGTACTTCAGCTTCTGCTTCACATCTTCGTACAGAAGTGACATTTTACAAGTTTATATTCTAACCCTCTATATACATCAGAAAAAGAAAATCGAAATGTGTCACGGACAAACTGCATCAACTGGAGGCTTTACTTAACGTAATTATAATGTGTGATTTGTTATAGAGCTTATTTAATTTTATTCCCTTCGACGAATGTGGCTAGCCGCTGTAACAATCAATATCAGTGAAGGACTCTGTCAAGTAAATGGTCACGTTTACTTCCCCACAATTTTATGGCGCATTCTAGTACCGACATTAATTCCAGACGTTCAGTGCCATACCTAATAGCAACAAGATTTATGTTCCAGACAGGCAAAATTCATGTTCACGTTCTCACATCGATTCTGTCAGCCTTGATGCCAGAGGAAGCATAAGAGGGTTCTCACGCAGTTTCCACCTTCGTCGTTCGATGACGTTCCACGTCACACCAGCGGTAACTCAGGGCGTACTACGTCCGCCGCTTATATATGTGGGTGGCGCTGATGAACACTATCAAGGTTAGGTCACTTGTAAACATAAATACCCCCTTAAGCAGAAGATCTGACAGCGGTCACCGTAGCTTAGTTGGTAGAGCACTGGACGCGTGATTCGAAGGTCGTGGGTTCGGTTACCACCAGCGGCATGTGGTTGTTTTTTCTTCTGCTTTTCTAATCAATTATCTTTGAGCGATGGTATATTCAGTAATATTCTAAATTCATCAACACCACATAATAAATTAAATATTAAAAAAAATCCCCTGTGTCCCTTGGTTTCTGTGGCTCTTGGCTTCTCTCATATATATAACGGGCCCCTCATTCCCCTTCCCTACACACGCACGCACTCACGCGCGCACACACGCGCACACACGCACGCACGCACGCACGCACGCGCGCGCGCGCGCACGCACACACACACACACACACACACACACACACACACACACACACACGCACGCACGCACGCACGCACGCACGCGCACACACACACACACACACACACACACACACACATGCGGTTGGCCGTATGTTTTGTTCTCTCACCCCTGCTAATGTTGAGATTTATGCGCTATTCCAGCTTCTTAGAGGCGAAAGAAACGAGGCTTAACATACGTCACAGCTTCTGACTCGAAAATTAATTTCATTGTTAATACAGGGCAACATATGGCGATTTCAGTTTCTTCAAATGTCCCAGCCAGTATCCACCTGAAATTTCTAAGCATTGTGCGTTGAGTAGACAACAAGAGCACGTTTTGTTAACCTTCGTGTCTCTAATTTCTACCGCGTTTTTTTATCTCTACAGCACACAGGTTTTGCGCAAAACTGAATTTCAAGGTACAAGCAAGCAAATAAAAGGGAACATATAAACGAGTACTTTCCTCGAAGCTTGCAGAACCTCGGTTTGCCTTTCTTCTGTCCCTAATTCTTTAAAAGAAAGGGACAAAGAGACAACGGCCATACATTCAATGGTAGCTGGCGCTCTGTACTTCTTGGGACAACAATAGACTGGCACCATGCAACATTCTCGACTCTAACTATGCTTTTTTTTTTCTTTGAGCTGCGGTTCTTCCCTTCTTTACCTTATCCGTTTTCTTTTAAACTGCAGTCGCTACATCACACTTGCTTGTCCCTTTTAGAGGGCGCTAAAATTTGGCGGCTTAAACACGACATAGAGGCCATACGTGCCCATTGTGTCCTTTTCACTGCTCGGATCCCCTCCTCCCCGTCATCCGCACAAAAGAGTGCGAGCGAACGGCCCACAGTAGGACCTCTCCTGCGTACAAAAGAGCCACAGTGACCGCTGCACCTCAACGGCGAAAAAAAGCATTAACTTTAATAGATCTTCTGTGGCTGGAGTGGAAAGGTACACGAAAAGAAGCTACGCCACGGAACATAAGCGGTCATCTTTTCGCGTTTTAACCGAACTCACCTCCACAGCGGCGTTCATTAAAAACTTTTATAATAGTACTATGCGTTGCTATGCTTTCTGTTTTTTTTTTTAACTTTATTTATTGCTTTTGTTCTCAGTGCAGTGAGGGGACTTCGGAAGTCTGGAAGCGGCACCGTGAATAGCGACGAAGCTACAACCGCGTTCTCTTTACGAATTTTAATGTTCTGACGACGGCTTTTTTATGTTCCTAGTCGAAGGACGAATACCTTTAAACCTTTTAAACAATAGACCACCACTACGAATTTATGTCTTTGATTTTATGAAGAAATGTAATTTTTTTTTCACTTTGTTCTTCTAATTGATCTCCCTTTTTGAAGTGGGCCAACTCAGTCAATGTAGACGGGCCCCGAAACTGTCTGCGCGCCCGCATGAAGGCTTCTCTTTTGTTAGCACACACCGGCAAAGATTAATTGACGTGTTCTGCTGAGATTTTAAATTTTCTCTCAGTTCTGCCTTATCTTTGTAAAAAGTATTTGATCTATAGACAACTTACGTTTTTATATATCGTCCAGTGTCTTTATAGATAGAAACAAAGGAAGTGACGGCTACCAGAGTGTCTGAATAGCAAATGTGTCTGGACGTGCGCTTCTTTCTGCAAGTGGAGCACGTTTGTTCTTTGCGGCCTTCTCCTATCAGCGTGATCAGCGAATTTTACCTTGTTAATTACATATTTAGGAGGAACCTTTGTAGCCGTATTTCTTCAAGAGTTTGATGTACTTTTTTCACTTATACCTTGAATTCTGTGTCACTGTTTATAAATTATATTACGTCCTGAATAGATAGGAGGTACCTCCATGGAGACTCACACGCAAAAGTCGTGGGTGGTCTATATAAAGAGAAAGAAAAATATTTTTACAGCGGCTGTCTCGAAATAAATTGACAAAGTTGACGATACAGCGTAAGAATAGAATGGCAGTGAAAAAAAAATGTGTCCTCCCAAGAAACAAAAATCACTTGCTCAAATTTTTAGCTGCCGTTACCAAGTTTAATCAGACAATTTTTTGTTGCTCACTTTGAGCTTGGAGGGATCCCGTTCGAAACTCTTAAATGAAAAAAAACAAATGCAAAATGAAGCTTGCATTTCAGCTGAAAATTTCTTGTTTTGGCTAGGTTCGGCCTCATTCTCGGCTTGAGACTCGGTTTGAGGTAAAGTTTCATTAGGCTTCGTGTTCGGTGTAACGTTGGCCATTATTTCTGGACGCTATTTACAGGAGTTTGTCGAGAATGCAAACTTAAAGCAAACAAAAACAACAGAAAAGCTCAAACCTTTAATCCTCTCTCTAAACGCAAGTCTGTGCCGTGCCACCAAGAAAAACCAAAGGCGAGTAGGCGAATGCCGCATGGCTGTGTTCGCTCGCTAAAAAGGCAACCCAATCTATACTGGACATGGTCCAATTGATATTAAATTTTTAAAGGAAGAAGATCCAGCTGAAAAAGGAATTTAAATCTTAATTATACGCTTTCTGTCTAGCTTGGCTGGAGTATGGACGCACATACCGAAATTGAATTCCAACATATCTATACTTTTCTGTTCTCCTGGCCACGGAAAATCAAAGGTGTGAAGAATTTCAGATAGCGCTAAAAACGCTTATTATCTGATTGCTTTCCCATATGAAGCCTGTGTTTCTATCAATATCAAGCAGTACTATAAAGGCTAATGAGTCGTACACTATAATGGATGTTAGATCCGTAGCTGAGGGGTTTATTTTTTCAGAAAATAGTAGAACAATCTAGGCGGCTATTAGCCTAATCCAAACCCTCGCAAAGCGCCCGTCGTGCACTTTCTTTTTATGCTGAATGAGGTGCATCACTATAGAACATACACGGTGAAAGATAAAAGTTCTTGTTGCGATAGTAGTGCATGGCTGCAAACAAGCTAACAGGGGCGCTTAGCTCTCCGTGATAATAAAGAAACTACCTAATTGTTTTTTCAAACCGCCTCTGTACATGTCAGAACCGTCATACTACTTGGCACGTAACTGCACGCAAGTTCACGCACTGTGATCCGAAAGGAAAGCACTAAGGAGCTGGGGTGTGTTCGGCTATGTTTCCTATTCGCGTTCAGACAACCTGCCTCTCTTATGAATGCCATCATAAGTGAAAAGAATGTACTTTCCCACTCAGCAGTCGGGATACCTTGGAGTGTTTAGCTGGGTGGCATTGTTTCATTTTTCTTTTGATAATTGGAAGAGATAGGGACAATCCAGTTTCAAAGTGCACCGGTATAATGTTTTTATTCCATCCCCCAAAGTAGAGTTATATCTTAAGAGGCGATACGTCTTAAACATCTTTTAACGTTACTATTCTTATGTGATCGGAGAGATTACAATAAATTTATTATGATGCGCTATTAATGATGGCTCGTCACATTTAAATTCAATTTTTCTTGCATATCCGGTAACTACGCGTTAGTTGTGCAAATTGGCTTCTCTATTTTTGCTGTGAACTGTAAAAAAATATAGGAAAGTGTACTCAAGGTTTCTTTAAATGAAACTCTTCATCCTATTAATCTTCAACTAATACTTAACACCTTTGGTTTAGTTATCTTGTTTGTTATTTCTTGTTTCTTGTTTTTGGAGTTGTTACCACGGTAGGCCTGAGCTTATGTTAACGTTGAGAGGCTAGGTGTTTGAGTCCCGTCGGTATATAATTTGCAGCGCTTGCAGACGACGGACGTAGACGGGAAAAACAGGCAACTGCTCACAATTTTTACCTTACCAACATTCTTAATGCAATCCGTAAGATTTTTTTTCCGCATTTAAAAAACTTCAAAAATATTTTCATTTCGAACGAAGATGTCACAGAAGATCCCTCGCTCGCTGCCACAGGTCGATTATTATTGAGAAGACTTCAGTTAATGTGATACGGAAGAAAAAAAGGATTTGCTAAAGTGCATTCATCAATCGTGTTGTCAAAGCAGCCTTTTTGCACAGTTTCCTTGCTCTCACAATAGCTCAAAAAATTCGCTGCGGCTTAGCTTGCTTAAGCCCGGTAATTGCGAAAGCAATATCTGTACCTACGCCATGGTTCAGGTGGTAGTTTAGCTGGTGGTGGTGCTTGTGGTTAGACTTGTGGTGATGCATCGATTATACAATCCAATCCAATCCAAACCAATCCCATCCCATCCCATCCAATCCAATCCAATCCAATCCAATCCAATTCATTCCAATCCAATTCATTCCAATCCAATCCAATCCAATCCAACCCAATCCAACACAATCTAATCTAATCTAATCTAACGGAATCTAATCTAATCTAATCTAATCTAATCCATTCCAATCCAATCCAGTCCTGTCCAGTCCTGTCCAGTCCTGTCCAGTCCTGTCCAGTCCAGTCCAGTCCAGTCCAGTCCAATCCAATCCAATCTAATCTAATTTATTCTAATCCAATCTAATGCAATAAAGGTTAAATGAAGGTCAATGGTGGTCACCGGCCGCGGCACAGCAAAGGCGTGAAAGTGCAAGTAGTATTGCTTTCGCAATAAAAGGAGGTTTGAGCATAACCAAATGAGGAGCGCTATCCTCTGTTTCTCTGAGCAGCAAGAGAACGATCGCATCTGCCGTAATTAGCAAATTTGAAAGACCATCCACGGAAGGAGCAACTGCCAGAGTGCCCGAAAAACGGAAGCCTTCAGCTCCTTCCTCAGTCCCGCGAATGCCTCGGTTTTCACACGTTTAGGAACGGGGCGCGAAGGCAGCGAAGGCGTCAAAATGCGTGTGATTACCACCGCGGGGCAGCTTTCGTTCAATTAATCTGCCATCCTGAAATTCTCCCAGCCGGAAAAGGGAAGCAGGAATAAGGCGGAAAAACTAAAAAAAGAGAACGTGGAGAAATCGACGAGGCTAAGGTGTGAAAGGCGAGTGGCGGGGATCATATTGCTACCCATGCGCCTGTCGAGTGGCGGAGGGAATTTAATAAGCGATTCAAGAAGGTGGTGGCGGTCGTGGAAGCGGCGGGGGCCTTGGGAAAAGTAAGAAGCACAGTTTCGAGCAAAAGGAAACAGTAACAACTCAGACTTCGTGGGACTTTGCTTTGCGCGTAAAGTCGGGCTTTCTTGACAAGAATGTCAGGGAATATTAAAAACCGTGTCGGGTCAACGAGAGGTGCGCGTGGAAGACTCTTCGCATGACGTGAAAATGAGAAAGTGGGTGACTTTCCCCCGTCCCCAATTTTCATTCCATGAAGACATCAGGAAATGGAAAAAGAAAGTGTCTCCGCATCGCGTATCTGTGTTTTTTTCCCTCTGTCGCCGCGCTTCCCCCCCCCCCCCTCTCTTTTTACTTCAATGTTTTTTTTTTATTTTTCCTCGCACTGTCTCCCTGTTTTCCCGTCGACGTGTCCCTAATTAAGTGAGCTGAGGCCAGCCGCTGTTTCGGGGAAGGGTTGAATGGGGAGGGCAGAAAGTGGGGCACCTTCTGTTTCTTTTTTTTTTCACAGCGGTAAACACACTGAACGTCCCAACGCTCGCTTGGGCGGTTACCACGAACTAGAACTCAATTTTACAGTGAGTACTGCATCCTTACTCTCTGTCTTCCTATTGTTCTTCCCACAGCTCACTCGAGCGAAGATGCGGGAGCTTTCTTCTACAGAGGAACTCCGTCGCGCACTTCAAGAGAAAGGTGTCAAAGCATGTTTTCGCTCCGAATCCAAGCCAGTTTTGCAACGTGGGTGGAAACTTTACATCATTTCAAAATTTAAAAGACATTCTTTTCATCACAGCTGGATTTTTTACTCTAGTTTAAATGTGGCGGCAGCGCAGCCGTGTCTGTTTTTCGGGTGGGTGAGTGAGCAGACAGGCAGTTACGGGAGTGCCTTCCGCATTTCGAAAGAATTGCAACCCGTCATGGAAGGAAATGGGGAGCTCTGCATCAGGCCGCGTTTACCCAATGTCCTGGCGTTCCCGCAAATGATGTGTCAACAACGTACACAGCTTTTTCCAGACACAATTTTATTTTTTTTTCATCCCCATTGTTTTCGGATTTTTCCTTTGAAGTTTCAGATCCGACTTTTGTTACCAGGTAAGGCGAAATAAAAACAATTACCTGGAACTTCGCTCGGAACCTGGGTCGGTTTATAGCTTGCTTGGCACTGATGTTGTTTCCGAAACTAGCGTACTAACGTTTCTCTCCGGAAACATTCTCCTGAGCTTTTTATGATTTTGTTAATGATTGCGATAAACACGAGCTGGTCCTTCTGTATCTTTTTTAGTATTTCTTTGTTTCTGAGGATGCCGGGAAAAAGATGATGCAAATGTTTGAATATGACAGAGAGAGACTAGAAAAGTTCTGGCCTTAAGACAGAACTGATAGCGTCGTATCTCTGTGAGGTGACCGAACAAATAGTTGGACTTCAAAAGTTCAGCCTTCATTTGGAAGAATAGGAAAGCTGAATACACTGAAGTCCTGAAAAAATCACTTTAATGCATTCCATGTCGCACATTCCCTTCCGTCGTGTCGTGCACGCTTCACGCCGCCATTTCGCGTCGTTTTCTCTGATGGTTCTTTTGGTTTTGTTTGTCACACAGTAATAACTTATGCGCGCGTAAATTGAAATTACAGTAGCACCATCGTGTTTTTCGCTAATATCATTCAGCATCCTAGGGTAATTTTGCATACAACGTTTGCTTTGCGGATGTAAATTACGCACCTGGAATTCCGCCATAAAAATCCATGTGAAAGAAACTTATTGAAAGAGCGGCTCACTAACACGGTGCGAATCAGCGCAGAAGAAGCGACCGGTATTTGTGGCCGAGGCGAGAACGCAAAATTACTGCAATACGTTTTCCCCTGCTGCTCATCCTAGCCCAGTTGAGCACATTAGGAAAGATACCAGCGAGCAAAGTTGTTGAGCTCTCTTTGTGGTCCAAAAATTTCTTCCGTTGAACACTTCTAAAAGGTTCGGATTTATTAGCATACAATTTGTGGGCTACAGTTATTGCGTTTCTTCTAACAGGGTGCAATGTGGATTCCAACTTTCTAAGTTTCTTCGGCCGTTGATGCAGAACAGCATATCGCGGCATCCTTTCTGATAATAAGCCGCCGCAGTGGCTCACTGGTTACGGGGCTCGGCTGCTGAGCCGAAAGACGCGGATTCTATGCCGGCCTTGGCTATCGAATTTCGGTGTAGACGAAATTCTAGAGTTCCGTGTACTGTGCGATATCAATACACATTAAGGAGCCTCAGGTGGTCGAAATTTCTGAAGCCTTCTCCTACGGCGTCCTTCATAACCTGAGTGGCTTTGGGACGTTAAACCCCATAAATCAAACCAAACCAAACCTTTCTGATAATAGAAAGAGAGCATCCTCATGACAAAACCTCCAAATTTTTAACATTTGTCTCATTAATGATGAAATGTACTTTGGATTACATATGATTACGTTTTCAGCATTCTCGACACTTTAAACTGGAATTTGTGAAGCAAATTGCAGAATAAAGCCTGGTAACACTAAAAAACTTGCTAGCGAAACACTCGCAGGACGATTACGATACATGGTATTGCGTTATTGCAGGGAAACTGTCGTGAGTGATTTCTGCCGTTAAATGAAAATGTTTTTGTTTGTGTTTTTGGTGCTAATGTAAACAATAAAGGTGTCAGAGCGTCGCTTCTCCTTCTGCCGTTTTCTTAGCTAAATCTTGATGGCACAGGCGTAGCGCTGCTGGTTGGGCGGCGCGTTTACGATTAAGAGTAGCGAGTATTGTACTGCTCCAGGGAGTTTAACTCTGCACGTGTTCCCCTATGTCTTTCTACCTCTCTGGTTTTTATCTTTTACTTTTTATTATTCCTACTCAGGCGCGCACAGAGCGTCGAAGAGAGGTTTCGATGTATTCGGCAGTGTTTACAGCCGAGTGACCTAGAGGATGGCAACAAGGGCTGCACGATGCGGGAAGTATAGCCTGTTGCCACGGGATGATCATCCGATAGCATGAACGAACTGCGCGTGGTCAACATATTACGGATAAGTGCAGGTCCAAGCGTAGAAGACAAAAGTAGTGCCAGACCCGTGCATGGTGTTCGCCTGATCTGCTGCAAAATCACCGATCCTGCTCAACCCGGAAACGATCCGTTAACGGCTGGGCTGTGAAAGAGAATGCAAATTTCGCAATGAAGTAATTCTATTTCATTCGCTAGTCTACGCTGAGTGCCTTACTACAATATCTAGCAATCTATTGCTGAATTCTGAAAAAAAATTTATGACCCTACACAGATTGATTAGATTTCCACAAGCTAACATTGAACATGGTCTGCGACTACTACGCGGTAAAAATACCTGTCATCCGTCAGCGTCGGAGCGATAGACGCTAAGCACTAACTATGCGCACTTCACCATAGCATATGGGCAAACTTCCTCGGTCTGCTCTGCCCTGTGCTACAAACTGTTCGTAGAATCCCATCAACCAGCTCTGGCATGCGGCCGCCACCAGCCAGCCAAAGCCTTTCACCCAGGCGCTCAGGAAAGGCGACTTCGCCGCGGAGTTCCCTAATCCAGCGGCCGTCTCCGTAAGTCGCGGCTGCCTCATTAAACTCGGCCAAACGCAGTTAGTGCGCTGTCGGTGCCTGGACTAAGCCCCCATCCGCTCGCCCTCTTTTCTGCGGGCCGGCGGCGTGTGATAAGCTGCCCCTGGCTGCACAACTTGCTCGCTCTCTCTCTGCGAGCGAAGGCAGCTCATTAGCATTTTGCTGCAAGGTTTGTTGAGATTACGAAGAGCAGGATGTAGAGAGAAAGAGAGAAGGGCGCCGAGAGACGGAAAAGGATATAACTGGAAAGATATGGAATACCGTGAGCGCGAGGGGTAAGGCAAGGCGTAATGCTTAGCACGCAGGAAGTTTGGACACAAGACGGGAGAGGATCGCGATATTTTGCACCCCGCAACCGCAATAACTAGGCGCATACACTGTAGGACGAGGAGGAAGAGCAGGAGGAAAGGCGGTGAGGTGTGCTTTTTGATAAAAGGACCACCGTAAGGAGGGACGGCTGATATGGGACACAAGTTGTCTCAGTACGGAAAGTTTTGTTTCCAGCCTGCGCGAACTCGGAGCACAAATGTGGCTGGCGAGTGTGTCTGCCTGGTTACTTGAGTTTCCGGCCATTTTCTGACCTCTTTCCATATTCCCCATTTGCGCGTTTTCTTCGGAGTGTAGGCTCTCGTTAATGTGGGTGTAAAACATCTCTACGGGCGCAGATGCTGCGCGCTCCGCTTCGCAAATGACTTCTACGTGGCAGTATTTTGCTGGATAGCGCAATTTGCAACTTCACTTGCTGAAGCAGAGTAAAGAAGCCAAATAATAGTTATCTTTTTAAGCTTGCTATTCTGTGCTGTCAACCGAAGAATATAAAAGTTATCCTTTGCCTTTCCCGTCTAGGCCTTATTTCCGCTTGAGGTACCTCTTAAACAACCATACACGCCATTGTAAAAGCGACAAATCAAACTTTCCCCTCATTTTCTCTCTGTATCGGGGGGTACCCTGTTTCAGAGAGAGAGGTAACTTTAGAACAGGGCAAGACATAGGGTGAAGGATTGAAAAGCTACGTAGAAAGGAGACGAGAGAGGGATATTTTGTTTCAAGAACTGTCCAAGCACAGTAACAGCGGTAGCATAGAATTAGGTTATCATGGAAGGTACCTGCAAAAGACAAGCTTCTTATCGTTTTACCCTCGTCTAAAATCGAGTTTTAAAAATAGTTTAAAAATAGCGCCCAAGTGGAATTTGTTGGTCCTCGAGTCTTGTTTTCGCGCTTACATTTGCGATAATTAAACGTCCAACACGGTATGTATGCCTGCGCGCAAGGAGTCTGATATCGGCACTCCAGAAGGAAGTGCAGCCGTTTGGACGAATGTTAAAAGAAAAAAGCTATAATACTCTTCGTAAATTCTCGAAATTGTTAATAACATCAGCTACTACTAACGTGTTGCCAATAAATTCCGTTACATGTTAAAATTGACGCAGGTGTCTACGAAGAAGTGAGCGGTTTTTAATGCCAAATCATTATTGGTCACATTATGAGTAAAAACAGAGGCTTCTTTGTTCTGCGTATTGGCAGATGGTACAGAAAATCTCAGCGCTGACAGCAAAAACAGACTGACGTCATCAAGTGGCCGTAAGGCGCGCACTGCAAGCCGAGCATCACCGTGTCAGGAAAACATATACATGTCGTTCCTCTATATATACACTCATTGACCAACCTAATGTGGCACCAGTTTCCCCCTTACATTCGTATGAATCCTGTGAAGCAACCTTTTGTCGTACAGCGTTGTGGGTGGGGCCGTACCATTTCTGGATGCACATAGCCTAAATGCTATACTCTAGATGGAGGCCAGCTAAGATAACGATTCGCACCGACGACTTATGCACCTCCGACTGCATACCTTGCAAAACGATTTTATTCTTCCATTAAGGCGCGGTTGATGTACAGGTGCCGTAAAAAGTAAATGGAAGCCAATATTAGAGAAAAAATTTAATCATTGCTCCCCCAATTCATGCATCCTTGAATACATACGTGCAGCCTAATTGTGATTTTGGTAATTGCACTGTGCACCAACACACATGGACCATTGTGCTTTAGATTTTAAAAAATTAAATTTTTTCGACAAAGTCACCTCCCATTTACTTTTGACGGCGAGTGTATATATTGATTTGTAAGACAGTTACTACGGGATTTCCTTTCCTCCAAAACGAATTTTTGGACCAAAATTGTGATGCAACAGTTCGGCATACAGGGTTCCAGGTGGTCTGATACCCTTGCGTGTGTGTGTGTGTGGGGGGGGGGGGGGGGGGGGGCTGGCGCCAATTCATCCAGGGACAGTAATGCCTTCTGATTCCCACACCTACGCAATCCGATGTGCCTGTGCCGAATTTTAGTAGTAAAGTAGCGTAACCACAGCATGATGTGCATCCTTCCGAAGTAGGCCAGTACGCAGGCTAGAGCCGGCAGGAAAATTTATTAAAAAAAAGTGTCTACGTTTAGCTTTTCGTCCCTCCTAAACAGAATCGTGAGCTTTCAAAGTTTTGCTTGACATCAGCGCAGAAGGGATGTAACGGCGCGTTAAAGCCCTTGAACAAGCTTTGCACTCTTCAGTTTCATATTTCAATGAAAGCACGTCTGTAAACCCAAACGGTCGCCGCGATGGCTCAGTGGTTATGACGCTCGACTGCTGTCCCGAAAGACGCGGGTACGATCCCGGCCGTGGTGGTCGGATTTCGGTGGAGGTGAAATTCTAGAGGCCCGTGTACTATGCGATGTCAGTGCACGTTAAAGAACCCCAGGTGGTCGAAATTTCCGGAGCCCTTCACTACGGCGTCCTCCACAGCCGGGGTCGCTTTAAACCTTAAACCAAAGCAATACGAAAGCCCTAATATTACTATCTTCCAGTGCATGTCAAAGATCTCGAGAACCGGAGAGGGTTTGACACGCGCAGTTGCGTGTTTATTATTACATTTAAGCAAATAGAAATATTCTGTAGGCAAAACAGTGCGAGCATGGCTGGCAGGGTAAAAAGCTCTCCTTAACAGCAGTGCTCTTTTGCAGAACAACAGTACTAACATTAAACTGGCAACGCTTCTTTGACCCGCCAAATCTTCCCTATTGAGCAATTTTGTACTATAGTGCGTATGATGTTTATATCTAAATAAAATAAATTTCTTTCACCAAAGTGTCCGGGGCAGAAGAAAGCCACCTAAAAAACTTAAATGCGTTCTGAATATTCATAGTCTTTCTGCGCTCCCGACGGTCAATATTAAGAACTGATTTTTCCAGTTTTAGTAAGAGCAAACCATCAAATAATATCAAAGTGCAGTGGCGAAATGTGCTCTCCCTCTGTGAATATTATTACATTCATGATGCGCTACATTCTTCTACATGTTATTACAATTTTCAAATTGATATATTTGAAGAATGTGTTCGCACCACTAGTTTTATCTGACACCAGTGCTCAAGAGGCCGCTGTTGCTAGAGCGCTTGTGACACACCCATTCAGTGGAGTATACGGGTGAAAAATGCTGCGAATTTTTCTTCATGGCTGCCCAAATGGTTGCTTTCGTATTTTCTACATTTTTGCTTCGACTTGAGCGAAGCTTCCATCCATCACTTTAACACGCTCTTCGCGATATTCCCTTCACATACCCTAGACTTCCTTTTTTGTTGATGCTTCAGTCCTTTCTTTTTCGATGGGGCCCTTCGCCTAAGGTAAGTTTGTGTAGCCACTTCAAGCCACATCTAGTTTTGTTGTTTTGCATTTCTCTTTTCAGCTGCCTCGTGTTCCCTGAAGCTAAAATGTGATGCGCAGAGGTCCCTTCAGTGATCTGTCATTCTAACACCCGTGCAATGATGTGCAAGTTTCCTGACTTCGTTCAGGGCTTATCGGAGCTTTGTAAATGTCGGAAAGTGCGCTCGGGTGCTGCTCTGCTCACACCTAGACATCTTTATAGGGCTCTGGCATTGACGAGTGTCATTATGGATTTAAGAGAATAAAGTAGAACACTGCAGTCGCTTTTTTGTTTTTGGTAAAACAAAAATAGTGAAAACTCCTCGTTACAGTGGTGCAGGCGAAGTTCTTTCTAAGGCCACATGCTATATATATACAGAGATCAACAGAATGAAATCGGTTCCTCTGATTTGGTTGCGGACATGATTCGGTTTTGGACAGTTTTCAGGTCTTCTCTGTAACAGTTTAAAAGCTCGTATGGATTTAGATTCTGGACGACTGTGTGCCGTATATTCATCAGCTCTGAAACCTAGATTTTGTATAGCACGACACCCACGACTTCAAAAAGTGCGAAAATTATCGACAAATAATGGAAGAACCGGTAATTCTCTTATTTATTCATTTCAGGTTCCTCTACGGAGAAAATATGGAGAAAAGTTTTCATTCGCGAGCTAACAACTCACAAGGCTCCGGGATCATTTCCCACTATGTGCATTTTTATGCCTCTCACGCAGAGTTTTATTTCGGGCTTTTCTTCTCTCATTATAAACCACTTACAATAACGGTGCGCTTATCGGCCATTTAAAACATTTTTAGCTATGAGGTGAAGGTGCTATATAAAGAACTATATAGCAGATGCTGAATAGGCAGCGCCTTTCATTCTGAATGACTGAGGAGCGCTGCCATTTTTTCTCAGGAAGAAAATGCAATGGAGAAAATGTAATGGGCCAATAATTCAGTAGCAGAAGTTGAAAGCTGATGAATAGTCAGAAATTGCACGAATGGTAGATTCATCTCCCTTGACGTGGTTCAAGGGAATAGTTCCTAGCTGATCACTCCGAGAAGTGAAACAACAAAGGGAAGAGAGCCAGGAGCAAGCACACCCCACTGCTCTTCGGTATATAAATAAATCTAACAAAAATTGTAAGACGAGCTTCTTACGGTTCCTTTTTCTATTAGCCACTTTTTGAGCGCCTATTTTAAGCCTGTCCCGGTTTCGATTCCTGATTTACGGGCCACTAAGAACCGGTGGCTCTTAAACTGGGAGCCTAATTTTCATGTTTGCTTTAGACACACGGCGTTTTACATTAGTTTTCTGAAAAAAAAAAAAAACTGAACCAATGAATGGTGTCCAGCGAGTGGAGGATTTTTTTTTATGACGGACTCGTTTTTAAATAAAAGAATTTCACTAAGTTACAGACATTACCGTGAAAATTACATCGCCATAGCCGATCGCATAGTGCGATGTAGTGTGTGAAGAAGAGAGCAAGAAAGTATTTAGGGATCATACTAAATAAATTGACGCACGTTAAAAACAAAACTCTTTTTAGCGTGTGAGGCATGTTTAAAACAAACTCAAGATGAATACCAAGAAGAAAGTTGTTTTTATAGATTCTGTATGCGTACGTGACTACGTGGCGCATTTAAACTGCATTAATTAAGGTACTAGTAATAAAATACGAACTGAGCTCGAAGTTTCCAAGCTGATGGAAAATAAAAGCTACAATAATCGAGGTAAAATGCTGCCACTGTCATCAACAAGACAACCGCACCAAAACATATCAACCGCGTCGATCTGCCGTAAATTGCCGCGTAAGTAAGGCTTTCAGTTTTCAAACAAAGTTTTACAATCGTGAAGCTAAATATGTCTCTCGAACGACTATGGAGAATTATTCTTTTTTTCCCTGTTATCAGCGCTCCCTCTTTTTTAATCCAGATAGTAAGAGGAGATCCGGTGTGGCATCGAAAAAAATCTAACTCCCGACTTTAAGCCCCATAAGACAATGCATGGCGGGCAGAGTCGTAAATAATCACATATTCAACGAATGCAAGGGTAGAACAAAAAAGAAAGTCATGTGTCGTTTACACCCTTTAATTGAATTTCAACCCGGAAAATAAATGACGATGTAACTTGGTCCTAAGCCCACAGCGCCACCCTGGATTTATTTATTTATTTATCTGAACATACTGCTATCCTCACATTTGAGGCCGTCGCAGGAGTGGGACATCACATACACTAAAATAACACAGGTCAAGTAAGTGTCAACACAAAGGCGTTCGTAGTCCAACAAGGCAATATGCAATATACAAAAGGTAAAAGAAAATAGCAAGACAGGAGCAAGTAGCATATTTGAGGACTTCGGCACGGTGAAGAAGAAAAAAACTAAACAAGAAAAGAAAAAAACACAGTAACAAAAATGCAGCCTTGTTTTTGGGAGCAAGAAATGAAACAATAGCTGCTGAAGAATGATACTGTCATGAGAAACGAGCAATAAGGTTAAAAAAATATAATAAGCGAGAGACAGATAAGAAAGTCGGGATGTCATCGTCAGCAAGGAAAAAAAGAGTGCAAGAGTACAGCGCACCAGCATCGTAGTCGTTATTGCAAAACAAAGCGTGATATGTTGGCGATGAAATCTTTGAGTGATGCGCAGTTGACAGCATCGCAAGGCAGACTATTCCACTCACGGATTGCTTGTGGGAAGAAAGAGTACCTGAATATATCGTTGTGAGATCTGTACTCGGTTAGGTGCTTTTGGTGTTTTGTTCTGGTAATGCGCGTGTTTGACTTTATTAAGTACTTACTCGGCTCGATTTTCATACCACCATTAAGCAGAAGGAAAAGAAACTTGAGGGGCAGTAGTCTGGCTCGGTTATGTATACTGGGAAGGTGGCTTGTCTTAAGAGCTGTGTAGCGGAGTCATGACGGCGATATTTGTTAAAAAAAAATCTGACCGCTTTTCGTTGTACGCCCTCTAATCTTTCTATGTATTGTTTGCGGAAGGGGAGCCAACATATTATTCCATAGTCCATTATAGAGCGAACAAGTGAAGTGTTTGCTAAGAGCTTAGTGTCGACTGATGCGGATTTAAGCGAGCGTTTAATCGAGTAGAGAATTGCCAGTGCTTTATTAGTAATATAGGCTACCTGCTTGTTCCATTTAAGATCCGAGGAAATTATTACTCCTAAATATTTATATTATTCCACTTTCCTTAACATCTGTCCTTGTAGATAATAAGGGAAATTTATTGCCGCTCTCTTATTTGTTACTGTCATGCAAACCGTTTTTTCTACATTAATCGTCATCTCCCACGTTTCACACCATTGTGCTATGCTTTCAAGGGCACTATTTAGAATTGCTTGGTCTGCATGGCAGGTTATTTCTTTGTAAATGATGCAGTCGTCTGCAAACATTCTTACTGTTACGTTAGTGCTTCTTGCAGGTCGTTGATAAAAAGAAGAAAGAGGACAGGGGCCAGAACGGAGCCTTGTGGCACGCCAGACATCACATCGCCGCAATCTGAAGAGTGCCCTTTAAAGTGTACATATTGGCGCCGGCCTGTAAGGTAGCCTTTCAGCCATTTGGTAATGTTATTGTCACCGAGATAATGGAAAAGTTTTTGGAGGAGCTTAGGGTGGGAGACCCGATCGATCGCTTTCGAGAAGTCTAAGAATATCATGTCTGTTTGGCCACATTTGTCTATTGTAAACGCTAGGTCGTGAATTGTCTATTAATTGAGTAGTCGTAGACAAATCTTTTATCAAGCCATGCTGGTTAGGCACAATTATGTTATTTTTTCTATAAATGATAGAATATGTTTAAGAATTAAATGTTCGAGGATTTTGCATGTTGTACAAGTAAGCGAGATTGGTCGATAATTGGATGCGTCGGTAATGTCGCCCGATTTATGTATAGGAATGACCTTGGCAATTTTCCATTTCTCCGGGATTTCGCCTGTTTGCAGTGATTTTTCAAAAATAATCAGCAAGAACTTTGACATCCATTCCGCGTAACGCTTAAGAAATGCATTTGGTATGTTGTCGGGACCACCGGATTTTTTAGGATCCATTTTCAGTAAGAGGGAAAGAACACCCGATTCATTTATGATCAAATCATGTACTTTTGCTTTGTTACTCGGAGGATATTCTAGGTCAGGTTTTTTTTCCATTGTCGTGCGTAAATACTGATATAAAGTAATCATTGAAGGCTGTAGCCTTCTCGATAGCCTCGTCGGGTGGTGGATTACTGCCCTGACGTGAGTTCGAATTGAGGTACCGCCAAAACTTGGAAGGAGATACTTTGATAAAATTACTTACGGTGACGTTCAGTACACATCTTTAGTCTTTTTTATAGCTGGCTTTAGTGCATGAGACTTTTCGCGTAATTTATCAGTGTAGACGGGTAGCGGCAGTTTGTTCCTCAGTTTCCTATGTCTTGCAGTCTTGCGCTTTAATTGTATAATTTTTCTTGTTATCCAAGGGTTTTTCTTATCTACCGGCTTGACCTTTGTGGGAATATATGCTGATAAGCAGTGCTGAATAATTCTTTCAAATGCTGACCATAATGTGTCTACTGAAGCTGAACTATTCAGGGCGAGAGAACTAAAGGTGGAATACGATTCATCTAGATAATCCAGTACACTAACGTCGTCGGCGTTTGTCCAGTCGAAAATTCGTGCACTCATCTTTACCGTAGGTGGTGGCACGCCCAGCAGCAAGAAGCATTTAGCTGCTCTGTGGTCTGATATGCCATCCACAACTTCCCATGAAACTCTGTCATTTGCAATGCTATCACTCTCAAAAATCAAGTCGAGCACATTTCTGCTTACTGCGGTAACACGTGTAGGTTCCTGGATAAGCTGTCTAAGGCCGAAGTTAAAGCTTACATCAAGCAGTGCATCTGTATGAGCCGTATCGGCATTTTTTTTATCAAGCGTGTCCCGCGTTATGCCAGCCAGGTTAAAATCTCCCGTAAGGATTAACTTAGAATTGTGGGTGAAATGACTTTCCATATAATTTCCTAGCACGTGTAAGATATCTAGGGTAGCCTTAGGGGGCCGATACATAGTGCCTAAAAAAAAGACGGATTTGTCTACCATGATTTTGCACCAAAGTGCTTCAGCGCCTATGATTTCTGGCATGGGTGTGACGTAAATTTTTTCCCTGATCAAGATTGCCACACCACCGCCGCGAGAGCACCTATCTTTGCGGATGACAGTGTAACCAGGAGGGAGGACATCACTACTTGAAATATCAGGAGAAAGCCATGTTTCTGTGATTGCGACAATATCAGGAGAGTGTTCGAGAATGAATGCTTCAAGTTCTGTGGTTTTGTTGGCGACACTTCTGGAGTTTATGTTCACTATGATTAAGGTGGGTGGTATTACGTGCTTGATCGGTTTTTTCCCGCTTTGAATGGCTGGTTTTTTGCCACGGGTACTCTGGCTTCTTTATCGTCGTCCCAGACATAAACCTGCTCATTGATTTTAATCTTGTCGTACATAAGTGATACTTTTGCACCCCTATCTCGGTTGTCTTTGCTGCTATCCCAAAGTTTTTTTCGAATGACACGTACACGTAAAGAAAAATGTTCGCCGACTGAAACACCAGAATTCTTTAGTTTGTAACAATTCTTCATTATGTTTGCCTTGTCTCTGAAGCTTTGCAACTTCAGAATAACTGGTCGGGTTTTGTTTTCTGCTCTGGTGCCTAGACGGTGCATTCTCTTGATTCCCGAGATTGTGACACCAAGGGTACCGTTAATTTTTTCTGTGATTTTTGAATTCAGGTCATCTGTTTTCTCGTCCTCTTCTTCCGTATTTCCGTAAAAAATTATGTTTGATCTTCTACTTCTGTTCTCAAGGTCATCAACCTGAAGAGCTAGCCTACTAATGATGTTTTCAAATGCATCCATTTTCTCCTCAACACCTGCGATTCTGCCTTCGAGATGAGCCAACGTGTCCAATTTCGCATGAATGCCTTCCAGAGATTCGTTTATAGCCTTGTTGTCATTTTTTATTTCAGCTATCTCACCAGCCAATTTGAGGATTTCAGTCAGGACTTCCTGCATGTTAGGTCCGCGGTTACTTCCCACATCCCCAGCAAGCAGCAGCAAGTACCTCAAAGAAACTATGCTATCACAAATAATTTGATCGAAGAGATAACCTACCTACGGCCATTTCACTGCTGACAAAATATTTCCAGAAGCAATACATCCAGTTCACCCATTTTATGGACAGCTTAGCTTGTGGTCGTCCAATGTATACTCCGGGTTTTCTTTTAGGGGCTGAATGGAGTGAATTAATTATTCGGCGTGTCATGTATTATTCTCATTGTGTATGGCGCAAAGGTAGGTACTGAAAACAGTAATAAATATAACCACTGTGCTAGGCAAATCACACCTCATGAGAATTCCATTCAGTATTCTTTTCATAGCACCATACTAAATCTACTTCACTACTCGCTCTAATTAATTGATTGTGTGTCATTATCAAGTGATGTCGCGGCGTAAACGTGGTAAAGGAGTCTATTCTCTATCACAGAAAAAACCAAGTTCCTCTAATGTCTCTGCAGCAAGGATCATGGGCAGATACCTGCAGCTTTCCAGGTCTACAGCATAAAAAAACGGCCGGATCACCTTTATATCTTTAAACTTTTAGGCTTACCTCAGCCTCGAGGGCATGAATTTAGATGCGTTTTTTTTGCTGAACGTTAGCTTCCCTTTCGTAGTTGAAGCGGAAAGCTAATTTCTTTCTTTTCTTTGTTTATTGTTTCCTCAGACACAGTCCAAGAGGGGGCCTTCTGTGCCCAATAAAAGAAAACAATATTTGCAGCTGATCCTTACGGTCACAAACATCCTTTTTTTTGTGAGAGGTAGCTGCCATGACATAGTTCTGCCCGTTGTAAGGAACATACCACCTATAGAGTACCGAATTTGTCCCCCTCTTTTAGAGTATGAACGCCACACATTACCAAGTGCAGCTTCCTTTGATAAAAATTTTGAACATCGGAATATCGTATGGTATGGTTACGGAAATATTGATGGTAAGGGTCTGTTCTTCTGATATGTAGAGAAATATTTGCTTCAAAATGGTTCCAACGATCGCATTGAACAGTTAAGACTGCCATAGAAAACCAAAGGAGCGCGCTTTTCACAATAGCCAATCCGTCATACAAAAAAAAAAAATACCAGATTGCCGTCGGAAGACCTGCGGATATATTGATTGTTATAGCGGAACCTTACATTATATGAAAAAGTTGAGTTAATAAGTGGTTTCCCGTTGAAAAATGCTTTTGTCCAGAATTGCTGGGTATGTACAGCGTGTTGGTAAGAAGTCCTTTGCAACAGAATAAGTACAGTGGTTTCATTGCTTAGTTTCTCACATTTATTCCAGTCTGCGCTAGCTGGTTCTGCATGTATTATGCATGCTTTTGAACTAAACCTATCGTTTTCAGTCCGCTTCTACGCTGGCGAGAAGTTCTTTGTTGAGCCTGTGCGCGCCTCCTGGAAGTCGTTGCATTTAACGAGAGCCGCATTTTACCGCCATGTTTACGTTCTGTATTAGAAGTCTCAATTTACTGCGCATAGTGTCAGCTTACACCGTTCCTCATCCGGAATGTTAACCACATAAACGTACTGCTTGGGGAATCTTACCAACGGTGTAAAATAAATAAAAAGTAAAATATCAATACAGGCATAAAAAGCGCAAGGTGGTCTCACAACCCACATTTATAAAACTGTAATATCATTTGCCGCTGTACGCTAATTTAATATCTGCATGTTTTGCTTCACGCTTGAAGCACAGCAAAAAAACTCGTGCCGCTGCTAGGTTAGGTTTCCAAGATTTTACGAGCTTCAGTTTCACTTTTTTTTTCATCTTTCTTCTATGCCTAGCCTTTTATTGTTTTTTATTTAAATTACACATCTCCAAACACGCCTGTCTCGTTAGAGAATATTAATGTTTGAATTCAAACACTTTCGCACGGGTGGCGCCTTTTATTAAGCCGTAAAATATAACTGCCGTGCAGGAGCTACTTAACCTAAATTGGGTGTTTCTTCCTGGGTTCGCCGTGAGCCGCTATCTCGAACATAGGCGTAACTTGAAGGCAGTGGGGTACAACGAAATGCAATTACTCTCTTTACCAAGTAATTTTATCGTCCCACAAAGAAGGAAGGCAGCGAACCGTTCCCTCTTATCAAAGTAAATTCTTCACTCGCAAAAAAAAGAAACCTAGCGCATAGCGATATGAAACGAATGAAACATATGCATAGAAGTTCAAGAGTAAATGAAATAGAGAACCGCTCAGGAAACGTAGGAATGGGGAAAGAAAGAGACCGACGACCGCTGAATATTACAGTTTGTTTTTTATTCAAAAATGCACATTTAAATACCGTACCGCCGCGCTGACACAATCATGTCATCGCTAACAAGTAATGAATGTAGACAGTCTCAATTCAAAGCCGGTGGAATTACATGTATTTAGTTTCACTTATCTGCAACTAACAATGATATGGGCATGTCAGCGCGGCGTTAAGGTGTTTAAGTGAGCATTTCTGAAAAAAAAAGAAAGCCAGTTCAAAGTAGAGCGCCTCTCTGTCTCTTTCTTTACTATGTATTTTGTTTTTTGCGCTGTTCCTCTCTTTCAATACGCATTACCAACCCTTCCATGACGCTATGTTGCTTCAAGAAAAAAATCCACAAGGGGAAAACCCCCTGCCTTCACCATAACCGCGAACTTGAGCAGTCAGTGAGGTAAGCATGCCGCCACAAACTGACTCAGTAAAAAATCCAAAGTCGCAAAACGTGTCCTTCCGGCATGCATGAAGAGGTACAGGCACCCTATAAGAAGGATGCAAAGAACGAAGAAAGAGAGAAAGGGGACACATCATCGTCATCCTCTGCCAGACTACGCCCACTGCAGGTCTAAGGCCTCTCTCATATCTCTGCAATCAACCATGTCCTGTGCCAGCTGTGCCCACCATATCTCCGCAAACTTCTGAATCTCATCCGCCCACCGGCCTTTATCGGTTATCTTGCCTTCGCATTACATAAATACACAGCACAAACAGAATAAACAGAAAGGAAGAGGTAAAGTTCGTCTTAGACATTTGGCACGGACTTTCATCAGAATTTCATGAAATTCCATTTCATGAAATGGACTTTCAAATGGACTGATGAAAGTCCATTTCAGGACTTTCATCAGGACTTTCATCATTTGGCACGGACTTTCATCAAGTAGGCTATTCCCAAAGGGCTCTTGTAAAGCGGGCGCGAGACGGGGCCTCGTCGTGCGGTGTCCTGGACTGAGGATACCGACCATGCAGCGGGGTTTTTTGACCCTCAAACTCTCTTTCAATATTAAAGTTTTTCACCACCACCACCACCAACATGTTACAGCTGGTCGATAGAAGATGGCCCACCTACTGATGGAAGAGAAGTGAAGTCGACAGTAGGAACGCCGTGGTTGGGAACGGCACGTATGAACACATTTTAGAAAGATAAAACAGAAAAGCACGTTTTCGCGTTGAGATTTCTCACAGCGGAAGGTAGGCCTTGTTGCTGTCATGTGAAATTAGTACCAAGCAAGGCCAGAATTTTTGGACATAAATTTTAATTGTGACGTAACACTGGAATATTTTCATTTACTCCTATAGAAATGCAGAAATCATGTGGATGGATCGAAGAAAAATCTTTCTTTTCAAGTTTTTCCACCGCTCGCATCGAATATACAAGTCCGGTATAGAAAACCAATGGGCAATTGGCGGGTGTAAAGAAAAAAGCTACGAGCAAGAAAATGCGGGCCTTGCGAGCGGATATCTGCTGATATATTGATTGCTGTAGTAAAATATATTGATAATTGACAAAGTTGTGCGCATAAACTATCTCCTGTGAAGAAATACACTTGTCCAAAATTTCAAGGTAACCTAACCTTCAGAAATTCCCATAAGGTACGACGCTCCTTGAAATGACGCATAGCAGGTAGTCGCGAGCTTTTCTGCTACCCTGCAAAGCCGACAAGCTTGAGTAAAAATTCAGGGGGCACCTTGTTGACCTAAAGTGCGGTGAGGCGAAAGCCTTAAGCATGGTGTTGCTGCTTGTGTCACTGATGTGTTTTTAAGATCCTAAGCTTCGCCTCTAAGAGTGAAACGCGACAGCGTCTTGCAACGCTGCCAGGGAATCCACAGAACGCCATCGCCCGTTCGGCTCTACGCCTTGCTCGTCAGTAATCTGGTTTTTGAGGAAAGGAAATGCATCTGTCTCGCATATCTCGGTGGACACCTGAACCTCGCCGAAACGGGGAGGGGGGAGATGAGAGTAAACGAAGGCATCGTATTCACTAGACGCGCGTTTGTTCATTCCAAAGCATCGAGCTGGCATGGCGGAGTGGTAGCAATTGCTCGTCTCGCTCTCCGGAGTCCGGGGTTCGATTCCCGAACCCAACAAATTTCCTACTCGGTTTTATGCGAAGCATACTAAAATAGCCCAACCCAGCTCCTCGAGCGCGGCGGTGTCGTTACCATTGACCTTTCGTGACCTCCATGTCATACCACGTGATGCGTGACGTCACAGCAGATGAAAAACGGGGGCCCAACTCGCGCCGTCGCGCGAGGCGTGGTGACCCAGGATGACCACGTGGTGCGTGACGTCACAGCAGATGAGAAACGGGGGCCCAGCCAAAGCCACCTAGACAATTCAAGATGGCGCTACCCAGCTCGCGCCGTCGCGCGAGGCGTCGCGACCAAGGAGGACCACGTGATGCGTGACGTAACGACATAGGAGAAACGGGGCCCCAGCTCGCGCCGTCGCGCGAGGCGTCGCGACCAATGTGTTTCCTGCTTCTGCCGCTAGGTGCGCTGTAGTGAACACGTGATGCTGGAGCGGCGGTATACAAGGGGGTGCGCCTGTCTCTGCTAGGCGTACACGGGATAGAGATGCCTCCTGGAGACAGGGCTGCTCGTTGGAATGAGAAGCAAAAGTTGCGGCGTGCTACAGAGACTGATGAAGAGCGTGAAGAACGTCTAGCCAAGCGGCGTGCTTGATATGCAACTCGGCGACAATATGCTTCGCATCTGACTAGGCTTAACCTAAGCTAAGCCTCAGCCATTTTTTATTTATTTATCTTGCCTGACTAGAAAGGTTAATTAGGCTAATTGGGTAATTAAGCAATGAACTAAACTCATTCCCACTTACTTGGAGCATCACTATTGGTTGCATGGTTACTAGCCAAGGGCAATTGGCCCTGTTTGAAATTCGCGCACTGTGACGATGAGACGTTAAAGGCTTCCGCCTTAAAATATACTTATGAAGGAAGCGTTTCTGAAATACGAGCCTGAGTTACCAACTAATTTTGATGCGGAGCATAGGGAGCTCTTCAGAACGTCTGGCGGCGTCTCGTGGCGCACCCGGTTCAAAGCCATATGACAGGTCTCGGGATAGCACGTGGTCGGTGTGTATGACGAGTTGTATGACTAAGCGTGACACGAGAGGCATGGTCATGAAAGCATATCCTGTCATAAGAGGCAAGTATTACGCGACGTTGTCAAACCGGAAATGACTACCGCATGTGACGCCAGCAAACTAGACGCGACGACAAGCGCCTCGACAGTCTCCTTGTGCTACAGCAACCCAGGCTGAACAGTGTCTAGGTGTCCGCTGATAATAAGGCGGAAGCCTTTAATGCTCGTTGTAAGCAGGAGTTATCGGCAGATATGCCACCCTTTTCAATTTGTCGAAATGGTCGTGACGTGACAGTGCGCGAATGTCAAACGGGGCCAATTGTACTTTGGTTAGTAACCATGCAACCAATTAAAAGGATCGTATAGTGATGCTCCAAGTAAGTGGGACTGAGATTAGTTAATGGCTTAACTACCCAATTAGCCTAATTAACCTTTCTAGTCAGGCCAGATAAATAAATAAAACCGAGTAGGAAATTGGTCGAGCTCGGGAATCGAACCACGGTCTCCGGAGTTCGCGACAAGCATGCTAACCACTCCGCCATGCCAACTCGATGGTTTGGAATGAACAAAGGCGCGTCTAGTGAATACGGTGTCTTAGTTCACTCCCATCTTCCTCCCTTCCCGTTACGGCGAGGTTTAGGTGTCCCCCGAGGTATGCGAGACAGATGCATTTCCTTTCCTCAAAAACCAATTTACCGACGAGCAAGGCGTAGAACCGAACGGGCGCTGGCGTTCTATGGACTCCCTGGCAGCGTTGCAAGACGCTGTCGCTTTCCACTCTTAGAGGAGAAGCTTAACGTCTTAGCCACACATCAGTGACACAAGCAGCAACACCACGCTTAATGCTTTCGCCTCACCGCACTTTAGGTGAACAAAGTGCCCCCCTGAATTTTTTTATTGCGAAAGCAATATTGCTAGCACGTCACGCTGTCACGTGGCACGACCACGTGACAGCGTGACGTCATAACCAGAGGAGAGCAGGGGCCCCAATTCGTCTCTTCGGCCGTAGTCGTTCGTTCGCTCGGCGCGGCGGCTACCACGTGACGGTCTCCTCGGCCCGCCGCGTGAGGGCGCTCGCTGGAGAGGATACACAGGGCGCCGCAGGCGCGCTCCGCTTAGTCATGCCTGAGGAGTTGTACGAGGCGTCGCTGGAGCGACGTGCTGCGCGCAAACGCCGGCGCCATACCGAGGAGACAGATGAAGAAAGAGAAAGGCAAGAGCGGTTGGCTAAGCAACGCACCTATGCCGCAGAATGGCGAGCCCGGCGGTGTTTTACAAGTTTTCTTTCTTTCAGTCGCAACAACAAGGCATCGCCCCGAACGGGTGGTGGCGTTCCTCGCTTCCTTTACGGTGCGTTTAGGGTGTCCACCGAGATGACAGAGAATTACTGCGCCATTTCCTTTCCTCAAAAAGCCGGTAGCCAAGCGTGACCTATAGACGCGGCGCACTGCGTTCCTCCAGTTGGAGGCGCTGCGCGCTTTCGCAACCTTCCAGGCTTAACCAAGCGAAGCCCCCGCCAATTTTTATGCGTAGCATATTGCAATCACTCAGTTTAGCCCTTGGGCGCGGCCGGGCTGCCATCAATCCACGTGACGTGACGTCACCAAACCACGTGAAAAAAAAAGAAAAAGATAAAAAAAGAAAAAAAAGAAAAAGGACATCTGATCATGGTGGCGGTTGCCACCGGCCCGTTTCAAAGGGGGCGCTCCTATCCATCCATCCATCCATACGTCACGGAGGAAAAGCTGCTGAGAAAATTGAGTGCCGCCAAAAAATACCTCGCGCAAAAAGACCGCGCAATATGCAACGCATTCTTGGCTTAACCAAGCTAAGCCTGGGCATCTTTTTTTATTGCGAAATCAATACTGCTCGCAGTTTGAGTCTTTCAGCGTCGTCCCGGCGGTGTAACCACGTTTGACCTTTAGCATCACCTCCGCTGTGACGACACGCCAAACGGAGGGAGACAGAACCCCAACTTGTCTCGCCGCGGTCGTCCCAGCGTAACCACGGTGCGCCGAGCAGCAGCTGCGCGCCGCTGCCGCGAGAAGGCGCTCGCTCTGATGACGTCACGCCAGACGGAGAGAGACAGAACCCCAACTCGTCTCGTGCCGGCGTAACCACGCTGTGCGTTTCAGCAAGGCCATGTCGTCCGACATGCACAAGGCAAGGTTGCAATGATTCGCTCAAGCTAGGAAACGACGCAATTTCCGGGCTTAACCAGCTGAGCCTCTGCCAATTTTTTCGTTATTTCTGCGCTTCCTCTGAAATCTTCTTTAAATAGTGTTTCTCAATTGTTTCCAAATAAATGAGCCAATTTATAGGCACACATATTATTTCCGTTAAATGAGCTGAATCTTAACCTACTGCCAGCCACCTATATATTTATTCAAGCCACTTCAAATGCTGGACAGAGGTTACCTTTTTTTGCCTGTCCTGAATTATCAGACTAACAAGTTTGTAACGAAACATTTCTAAAATATAAAAAAAATGGTTGTGGTTTCACCAATGGCCATCCCGAGTAGAAATTGCGGAAGCAACGGCGTGGCAATTGCAGCGGCGGCGGCATCTCAGGGGGCTCTTTATAAAGTGCATAGAGGAGAAAGCGTTTTCGCACCACTTTGACTGCCTCTATAGCACTGGTGCCGTCACCACTGGATGACGTCACACATATTTAAGTACTAATTTCTAAGTAACGACAAATTACTAATTAATGGTTAATTACTGATTAATGTGTAAACACTAGTTAGCTGCTAATTAAGCTCGCTTAAACTTCGTGTTTAGAAGAGGAACGCGACAGCGTGCTGTAGCACTGCCAGGGACCCCACAGAACGTTACCACCCGTTCGGCGTGATGCCTTGCCCTTTGAAAGCAACGCTTTTTGAGGAAAGGAAATGGCGCAGTATTTCTCTGTCACCTCGGTGGACACCTGAACCGCACCGCACAGGAAGAGAGGAAGTCGGACTAAAAGAAGGAAGAGAAAGAGGGGTCGTAAAGAAGAAACTGAAAATTGTATTTAAGGAAAGGAAATTACGCAGTAACTGTCTCACGCTCGCTCCTCGCGCATGCGCAGTTAAGGCTCTCCGGGGCTCCGCGAAATCGCTCACACCTAGCGTAATGTTGCTTCCGCAGCAAAACTTGCACAAGAAATTGAAGCGCCTGAGCGTGAAATAATCTGCTTGAGTAAAGACATTAGAAACTTCATGCCCACAATGCACCGCTCCTACGGGCGTGCTCAAGCGGATGCTCATCGATTTCTGAGCAATGTGGCTGTGCAGTATTTCAAACGCTACTTAGTGAGGATCAGTGTAGCCAAAATGAGCCTTGAGCCATTGACACGGCAATAAGTAACTCAGTGCTAATTCAGTCCCCAAGAAAATTCAACGCGCCCGGAGTTTGTGCGCGAGGGTTGTGTGCGTTGTCCGCGCGTTTGTGCGCGCTATGTTCGCCCCCGGAGTTTGTGTGCGAGGTTTGTGTGCGTTGTTCGCGCGTTATGTTTGTGTGCGGGTATTTGTGCGCGGTGTTTCCATCCGGCGTGCTTCCCCCGCGCGTATGGACCCCTGAACTTTCTTGGATATCTCATGGTTTTGGACTTTTAAGTTCCCTGCGCGTGTGAGTGTGCACGGGGCGACATTAGTCGCCGCAATGTTTGTTTGTTTTTGTAGAGGGACCGATGTCTCTTTTTGGTCCTGGGTTCAATAAACTTCTCTTAAAGCCTTCTATATTCTGTTTTCTCTTTTTCTGCTGCGACCATGTTTCATCACGTGACACGCTACTCTCTTAAAGTAGAAAAATTTCACATGGAAATATGTCATTATTATACGTCGGAAGTAACTTATAGGACTTTGGAGAGGATTGGCTTTACCCTTACTTGTGTAAGGTACATTACGACGATTAACTCGCAGCCTTTTCTAGCCTGACCTTTCTTTACTCTGAAATCTTCCCACCAGCCCTCTTCGATCGTTGGTTGTGTGTAAAACGTTGGTTGTGTGTAATTTGTTCACAAACATGAAAAATGCGTCTTAAAAAAATTCCTCTCTACACACCATCTGCTGTCTATACTTTAAAAAGGAGATGGTATCAAGGTTGGATATAGTCGCTAAATGCCATTTCAAGATACACAGTTTACGTACAAAATGGGCTAACTCGCTTGCTACTCACTGCATGCATGTGTGTTTTTTATGCCAAAGTTCAGCAGTCACAGGGGGAACACTGTGAACAAGGTGTTTAGAAACTTTAACATATTTCGCGGTTTTTAAACTGCGTCTCTCTTTTACTCGCCTGAGCATCGAAATGTTTTGTTCCGTGCACTCCCTTTTCATTACACTTTCGCATATCTTTATAAGCTAAGAGGAAACAATTGTTCCTAGAATCAAAGTGCTAAATATGACTATATGCCCAAACAGCAAAGCTATTTGGTTGTTTTACGCAGGCTAGCATGATATCAGTTTTATAATTCATTCCAGCAGTCTAGATAAAAATTATACTAGCGCATCGAGTATGTGTTCCACATTGAGAAAATGGCGACATCATATATTTCGCGACGTCAGACAGATAGACACCATGGCTCCGGTGTAGGCTTTCATAGAAAAGTGGGCTGTCACTATCAATAAATTTGGCATGTATGCCTTTTGGCTTCTTTGCATTTATTGATTGGGTAAACGTATATAGAAGAGAATGGTAGTTGGAGCGCTAGTGGGTGAGCTCTGTCTAGGGCTCCGGGTGCTTCTGCCGACCTTACTATCTTGAATGTCGAGAAACTTGTAAGCCGATACAAAAGGGAAAAGCGACATGGCACTTGTCCAGGGTTCATTTGTGACCTACAACTCTCAAAAATCTCTTTATTCTCTTCCCCAGTGCAAGGTAGCCAACTGGAAACCATTCTGGTTAACATCCCTGCCTTTCCCCCCTCTCTGTGTCTATCTATAACTGCCGAACGGCTCTTTCCTCTTTTCAGTCATTCGGCGTTTTTGCGTAGAAGACTGCTTGCTTAATAGTCCTGTCTCAAGGGAACATTCCACCCTGACTAATTACGATGCTCACTGAATGCCTTGTCAGGCTCTTAGCCTTTAGCTTTGGCCTCTTCTTAGACACTGTCTGAGGAACAAATAAGTAAACAAATAAAGTTGCGTCCACGTTAGACATCCAGCCCTTTGATGCGTTCCCCCTTCTTCCTTACACGGCAACCCTTTTCGCTGCGGTGGCGCGTAACAGCCCACGCGCTAACGCATCCGCCGTTCCAAACAACGACTCGCCTGCTGCACACTTGTTGGAACAGTGCGGATACTTATCTGCATAAACTATTGCAAAGAGATTATTTTTAACAGTGAAGTCGCCGCAGTGAGAATAATGATATGCTCTGAAAAATTTTACTGCATCTTTTACATTGTTTCCCTGGTTTCATTTCTAATTTGAATTTGAATGGGTCTCCAGCATATGATATACTGTACTGGCCACGGCCTAGCCTGAAAATTACCGCGTAGTGGCCTAGTTCAGACCGGAACGGAAAAGATCCGCTAATTACAGATATTATTCACTGCTTCATTATAAGTCATACAATTGCAGTTCATCTTTGCATTTCGTTTGGTTCATGGGGGTTTAACGTCCCAAAGTGACTCAGACTATGAGAGACTCAGTATGAAGGGCTCCGGAAGTTTCCATCACCTGGTGTTCCTTAACACCGCTGACATCGCACAGCACACGTGCCTCTTGCATATCGCCTCTATTGAAATACAACCGCCGCGGCTGGGATCGAACCCCATCTTTTGGGTCAGCAGCCGAGTGCCATAACCACTGAGACACCGCGGCGAAGCAGTTCTGATTTTGGCCGCTCCCGTTATTAAGGTGAAAGTCTTTAATGCCTCATACTGCCGTTAGCAGACGCTGTCGGCAGCCATGTCGACAGACGCGTCGGCAGCCGTGCCGACAGACGCGTCGGCAGATTTGTCCGCCTTTCCGCGTCACTGCTTAAAAAGAAACTGCGCCGAGGATGGGATGCGAACCAGAGCCTTTGGCATTTGAAGCGGTGACACTACCACTCCGCCACGAAGGCTCAAGGTTCGAGCATGAATAAAGGCGCATCTAGTGAATGCATGGGTTTCATCAATAAAATAAAAGGAATAAAGTGAAGGAAAGTAAAAATAAAAAAAAATAAGAAAATAAACAAAAATAAAAGATATGAAAAATAATAAATAAATAAAAGCAAACAGTGCGCCAGGAAACGCTTTCGCCTTGCAGCACTTTAGAGAGCCAAAGTGGCCCCTGAATTTTTTTCGCAGGAGCCAACGGCGAGCTTCCACCGCCGACATCGGGAGGTGCTGCCGCTCCAGCCTTCCTTCATGAGCCGCCCGTGCAAGTAGTCTTCTCCAATTCCACGGGTGCCCTGGTCTCGTGCTCGGCGTCCGGACAGCCCCGGCCGTCGATCGGATGGACCAACGAGACTGGTTCCCTCTTGGAGCCCCTGCCGGTACTGCGCCGCACGCGACCGGACGGAACACTCGAGTTCTTCCCGTTCCGCGGCGAGGACTACCGGCAGGAAGTGCACGCTGCCAGCTACCGCTGCACGGCGAGGAACAGCCTGGGAACCCTGTATAGCCGCAGCGTACACGTCAAGGCTGGTGAGCAAGAGCGCCGTATTTCTTTTATCCATATATATTAGCCATACCGCACTGACTCGTTGCTTGAGTCCCACTACACCTTTTTAGAGCACTGTTTCAGGCAAAATTAAATGGGAGGTTTGTTTCTTAGACGTTGAGTGAAGCACTAATGATAAACCTTGAGGTCTATGTGGTGTAAGGTAAGGGAAATTTTTTTCCTTATTTTTCCAGACCCGTTTAGTGTTTAAGGATGTTGCTGAGAAGCAAACCCTTTTCCCTGGTTACTTTTGGCAAAGGCGCTACTTCGGCATTACTCTTGGAAGGAAAAAAGGAGCTGATAACGATGGGTCTTCAAAAGTGGCGTACAAGACGGAAACTCCGCCACGACACTCGATTTTTTTCTTTATTGCCACTCTGCCACGACATTTCGAAGTTTGAAGCTGAATAAAGACGCGTCTAGTTAATGCACAACTCTTAAAAACGTATCTTCGAGATATGAACTTACATGAGTAATTATGAGCATGTTAATTGCGAGTTCCGAATTTCCTCAGTTTCCGCTAAATTTCCTCGGTGCTTGGCGTGCAGTCGTAGAGCCATCATGCGGAACCCACTGAAAACATCCCTCGCAATGTACGGCACTAGCGCAGCATATGGCGCAGGTGGCGGACCGCATACAGCTTTCACATTTCCGCACGTAATTAGACAAGCACACCTCGTATTTTTTTTTTATTTTGCGGGACAGGTTAACCGCAAAGGCCCAACGCCCTCACACTAGGACTTGTAAAAGAATTCAGCGTACCATTTAGTATTATTGCCAGGGCAAGCTTATCTTCCTTAGGTTACCACCCACAGTAAACTTCAAACACACTGCAAAATTATCAACGCGCCGAAGAAAGCTGTGCAAGTGATCAGCACGCCTACGGCGCCCTTGTTTTCTTTTATGCACCATCTTTCTGAAGGTTTTGAACAAGAATGAAAATTTTAAAAGAATAAAAATTTGAGCTCATGTAACTATAGTGGGCCTTTTTGAGCTGATTTCTTTTTAAAAATTTGTGATACACATCAATATAAGGCTTAAAAAATGTTGTTCGTTTCTCCTGGCAGGATGACAGCAGGGCTGAAGGTATTAAAAGGCGACAAAGTGCACCTCTGCCTTCTCTCGGTGCACCGAGTTAACATACCCTTCAGGGAGATCTGTGTAATTTTCGTAGAGAAGTGTTTGATACATTTAATTTCCCCACGGCTTGATTTTACTTAGCACGCTTTCCGGCCTGTACACATAGGCCCATGCCAATAGCTCTGATCGAGTCTTTAGTTTCTGTGCTTGTGTATCGGCAGCCTGTCCTCTGCTCTCGTACCAGCAGTGTATTAAAGGGAGCCAGCGCACTTGCATTAGATCACGCGCTGCAACCTTGATTGTTAAACTCCACAGCTCGACTTTAACCTCCTGACGTGGCTTCGCGCCAATGGCGCGTTTCTGCCGTTCACAGTAAATTACCATTGGTACGACTAAGTAGAAAGTGTTCTTCATTGCATTTTGTAGTACCGTGATGCAGCGTTTCTTTAGGATATAAACTGCATAGAATTCCCAAAAGGACACTACGATCAATGAATCAAAGATTCCGTGTGCCCTTTTAGTACTCACGGGACTCTTTATTTAGTAGAAAAGCTACACAATGAATAGCCACACCGAATCATCATGTCGAATAAAGTATAACTTCGAAGAATATTTCGCTTTGTTTCAGGGCATATGCTGTGTGAAATCTACCTTTTTACCGTCTACCTTGTCTAGATGTGTGTGTCTTGAGAAGCTTCGAAGAGCAGGCGCGGTGATGAAGCGATGAAGTTATAAACTTCTGCAACAAGGTACACTTGGTGCCATCACCCATAAGTTTAAGCAACTACTTCGGGAGGTAAATTCAAGTATGCCTTTTTTCCGCGCATGATAGCGGAATGAAACCATTTTCTATTTTGATAGCGGAGCGCCGCAGTCCCGCTATATTATGGTATGCTGTTCTGTTGCACGCTTCGCTCACTGCCTGAGTAAGAAAGCACTTGAAGGCAGGAAAGGCTGACCCTCGAAGAATTACACCTCTCAAAGTAGCCTGCAAGGTGCAGATGCCCTAAGCCACCCCTATGTTACGGTTTACTTAATCTAACAAGTCGTCACAGCGTAATAAAACACAAATGCAGGCAAGGACAGGCATCGATGTACTACAGGCTGACCCTACTTCCAGTACACGAGCCAGTCTGCACCCACTTCGGTCACTTACGGTTCGTATTCGGCGGTCATACACACTGCAATGTGTTCTTATGCAATGGGCTTAGCTTATCAACTATTTCGAATTCTCCAACGTCGCAGGTAGGTAGAGTTCAGCAGCTTCTCGTATCCACGGCTTTGTAGAGAAGAAACGGCAAGAATGCCTCCGAATAAAATAAAGAAAAGAAAAACCTGATATAACGTAAGTACGACATCAAGTCGTATTTAAGAAACAATACGGGCAAAAAAAAAATACCGGCCGCAGAAAAATAAGCGTTACGAGATGTACAACAACCGTTCTGCCTCTGGGCTCAGTAATGGGTGAAATGTGCGCAGCCTATCGGCGAGGTGCAGTTCCCACGGCGCTGGCGCCGATTACGTTTCGCCTCGCTTGTGTGGGCTCGGTCACGTCCGAAGACAACGCCCATTCCACTCTCTCTCCCTTCACCCCCCCCCCCCTCTTTATGGCGCTGACTGCGCGAACCTCGTGACCTAGGGCGGCGATTCAGATTCAGTCGCTCACGTTTCTCGGTGCCAACCCAGTTGAAAAATCGACCAGAATGTTTTGGTGTGTTCTGGTGTTAACACCAGGATTTCCTGGTGTGGCTGGTGTGGGCACCAGGTTAGCCTGGCACACCAGACCAGCCTGGTGGTGTCTGGTGTGCACACCAGACCGGTGTGGTGGTGCTGGTGTGCACACCAGACCGGTGTGGTGGTGTCTGGTGTGCACACTAGACCGGTGTGGTGTTGTCTGATGTGCACACCAGACTGGTTTCATATCGTCTGGTGTAACTCCCAAATTTCTGCGAAATTGAAACAAAAATAACAGAGGCTGTTAAATGAAGACGTGGAGTGAAAAGTTGAGATGATAAGTTCGCATGCACTGAGCAGTTCTGTATTATCAGCCGAGTCAATGTTGAAGGAGACCCAGGAGTCGGAAGCACGAGGACCAATCACTTCGTAGTGAAAAAAGTTGAGTTCTTGATGTCATTCGCCCTCTTTTAGCATCCACGCCCTGCGACGGTCTCTAAGCCAGCTATGAAACAAAGCCTCTCGGCCTGTGCGTTGTTCACGTCCCGGTCCGATGTAGTGGAACGGAAGAAGTTTCATACTGCATTCCTTGAAGGAACCTATTCTTTATTGGAAAGACGTAGAAACGGGGGAGGACGGATTTCCGGAAGTCTTGAAGAATATAAAACAGACAACAAAACTAAAGCTTGTGATTTTTTCGATCTTAAGAGCTGCAGAGTTTGCGACGTTCTTGTTCATGTCCTACCGTTTTGTTCAATTGCACATACTCTGATGACTGCCCGCCGGTATGCCAAGAAAAGCAGCGTTACTCGTTCTCCCGTATAGCACCGCTTTCTTCCTGATTAGCTGCCAGAGCTCCTTCATGATAACACTTGAGAAGCTCTTCATAACATCCATGTATATCGCCTGCATACTTATCAAAGCAGAAACAATGTTGTCGAATGTTTTCTTACTTATCACTTAGAGCTGAAAGCCCTGCTGATAGGCGTCTACGGTCCTTTAGCGAAGTGGCCCCCTGGACTAGTTTTAAAAGTGAAATTTCCCAAATAGTTTTGTAATATCTGTGTAGTTAGATCCAGGAACCACTCATGACGACGCCAACAACGATGGCGGAAAATTGAGGAACGAGCTAATAAGTCCTAGCGCTATCCAATACTACGAATAGTTGTACAAACAGCAAACGAAGCTTCTTGAACTGCTTGTTGTGTGTCTGCGATTTAGCTTTAAAAATGCAATGGGATGCTATGGCATAGAATCGTATGGTATGGTATGGTATGGTATGGTATGGTATGGTATGGTATGGTATGGTATGGTATGGTAGGGTATGGTATGGTATGGTATGGTATGGTATGGTATGGTATGGTATGGTATGGTATGGTATGGTATGGTATGGTATGCTATGCTATGCTATGGTATGATATGGTATGGTATGGTATGGTATGGTATGGTATGGTATGGTATGGTATGGTATGGTATGGTATGGTATGGTATGGTATGGTATGGTATGTAGAAGAAGCAGAAAGTAGAAGAAAGGATGCTTTTTTTTAGTTTCGCTAGTCGATGTTGTTGAAATTTTTGTAGATTATTACCATCACGTTTCCTAGTGATAAACCTTCTGTGATTGTTACTCCCTCCGGGCGTTCGCCAGTTCTCGCGCTACGAAATTACGGAACAGTCGATCATCGTTGGGACTCCTGCTTACTTCCGCTCAACTACTGCAGCTCATCAGCAAATCAATTTATTTTCAGCAAGTACCGCCATCAGCGTGCTTAACACGAATGCTCGACAGCGTGGTTTGTACTGACGCTAGGGCCGCGAAGGTTTCGCCGCTGGAGCGGAGACATGAACTCTGTAGGTTTGCGGTAGCTAACGATAGCTGGAGCGCAGTTCGATTTGACATTCACTACACCTTGCCTGAGCGGCGGGGAGAGTGCGCGCTCTTGACGGGCCCCTTTCGGTGCGTTTTGCTTATGCCTGCGGTCTAACGCGTGCACAAGAACGCATTGCAGTTCGCTTATCTCCGTAGCCCGACATGGCATGCAACAGCTTGAGCGCCTTTCAAGTTTCACATAAAAGCTCTCACATGTAAGAAATAAACATTAGAAAAAGCACAGCAAACGTGAGTCCGTGGTTTTTGTAAGGTTAGATAGTAAATAAATCTGCCGCTTCAAGTTTTTCTATTTCTTTTTGATTCCTTCGTTCCCTGACAGCGCGTTTCAGAGTGTTCTCGCAGCTCGGTGTCCGGCTTCCCGATTTTGGTCCATGCTGTTCGGGAGGGGATACATCCTAACGTGTTGGCGCAAAAACAGAGCTCTGCCTGTCCTGAGCAAGAGAAAGTACGAAACCATGTTTGTTCTGCTTTTCTTATTCTTTATTTCTTTCAAGCGGCCGCTTTGAGACCAAACTTTAAATGGGTGCGAGCTGCCGTATGTTGGGCTACCGAGGTAAGCAAACTGCTATGTGCTCTCTGTACGCGCCCGAGACCCCAGACCTGAGGGAATTGCGTCGAGACGGGCCCGTCCAGAGAGCGCAATTTTCCGGTTGGTCAGGCACAGGCTCAAGAAAAGTGAAATCGAAGTGCGCCCCAGCTATTGTCAGCAGCCGCAAACGTACCGAGCATTGTCTCGGCTCTAGCGCTTAATGATTCACGGCGCTTACAAAAGCACAAGTCACGCTGTAGAGGGTTCGTGTGACGGCGGTACATGAAATATTCGAGACAGCATGGAAACAAGCAGCAGTCAGGAAAGTCATACTACGCTGTACAAATGTTGGACGTGTTTCTCCCTGGTTAATGGATTCGGGTTTATCGATCACTCCTTACTTCAATAATGCTTGTACTGCCTAACTTAAAAGAAGCCGCTCGTCTTTAGTTCTGGGTCTTGTCGCGTACTGTGCGATGTCAGTGCACGTAAAAGAACTCCAGGTGGTCGAAATTTCCGGAGCCCTCCACAACGGCGTCTCTCATAGCCTCAGTCGCTTTGGGACGTTAAACCCCATAAACCATAAACCATAAACCTAATCGAGGGTGTGAACTATTTAGTGCCGTTCCAGGTTATTTAAACACGTTAGTCATAACACCTGCTTCCCGCGCCTGAAAAACCGCATTCTAAGATTTCCGGCGCAAGTTATTCTAGATTGACGGTGTGTAATTCTTTTTTCATGGCGAGAGAAGCAGCGTACAAAACCAGAGCGCTCTACAGAACATTCTCTCTTTCTCTCTGATCTACATGACACTTACTTTGGCGATACAGGAGGGCCATTAGGAGGCCCAGCATCAAGCCCGGTTGCGTGAATATTTTTTAAAGGGTTTAGATATTAGCACAACACATATTATTTCAGCATGTGCCGTTTGTTTCCTTTCTTTGTTTCTAGTTTCAAAAACTATTAGAAGTGTCCCTTTCTGTTACCGGTTCACACTAGCGTGAACTATGACTCGAGGGGCATGCGATGTTTGGCATGTGATGACTAATAATACAATTTGTCCCGCAATGGCCCAGATGTTGTTTATAAGTTTATTAGAGCAGCCACCAACACGTCTTAAAATAAATAAATACTAAGAATAAGCGAAAAGAGAATGGTAAAGCTCAGCAGCCTGAAAAACACCATAACCACGAACTGCACATGAGCCACAGGGAGTGAAATGTACGCAGTGAGCGCCTGAAAAACACATGTGCACTAATTTTACCTTTGCGGAAGATAGCAACTTTTAATGCAAATATAAAGGTGGCGAGAAAGTGATGGAACAATTCTGTTTATCTGCGGGCGACATAAATAACGGTGTATGAGTAAACATATACTCTCACACAAAAAAAGGTGTTGGCAACATTGGTACAAATGAAACTAAGAATGACAACCCAGCCTTAAAGGAGCTGACTGGTATGTTTAGCCGTGCTTCGTTATCAAGGGTTAGCATGACATAACTAAGCAAATAAGCACATAATTAGTGACGCATCCCTACCAATGCTTGTAATAAGGTTCTTTTTGTCCTGCTGGCAATTCTTCTCCATTGTTACCATTCTTTCTATTTTCTATGTGCCTGGGGCATTAGCTGCTAAGGAAGGAAAGGTGATTTTTCGTTCCCGTGTGCATGCTTTCTGCATAAATACGTATCAAAATGAGAACTGATCAGAAAGAAAATCAGATTAAGAGTGGCCAGTACCATTTTTCTCTAGCTCTCTGTCTCTTGGACGTGACCTCCGTTCGTCAAGTTGGCGTTCTTGAGAGAGCTAAGACGTCCACGCTTGCGAAATTGGAGAAACGAGACCTCTCAGCCGATCGAACTGACGAGGGCCCCATTCTAGCAACGGCCTCCATGGTCAGATCACTTTTCATAGTGGTCAAAAACAGAGGGAGCGAATGGAAGCAAACCGATCGCCGGAGTGGCGGCGAATTCTTTGCACGTCCTTTGCCGGTTGATTTATCTGGGCGCGGGCAGCTTAGAGGCACGCATCATGAATTTAGAGAAAATTAGAAAGAGACCTGTGTTTCTTTTGCAAGCTCATCATCTTGAATTAAATTCGGTGCAGTAATTCACCTTTGAAATATTTTTGTGTCCAACTGTTTGCAGGTGCAGCTGTGGCTATGTCGTTTCGATACCGCCTGCGCCGGAGTCCTAAAAGACAGTTTCAGGAGACTGATAGCAACATGGGTGATGCTATTTGTTTAGATCATAATCTGTCCCCAAGGACATCTGTACGCATAAATATATCGTGCACACGAGCGGGAGCCTCATGAGCATTCCGTAACGAACGGAAGTAGTGCTCGATTCAGGACATAATTTCAGACGTGGTTCGTTTTTTTTTTACTCTCTTTCACCGGGCTGCCGTATCGACCACTGAAGAAGCCATTTATCGAGCAATGGTCTCGGATTTTGCGCGTATGCTCTGAATAAATGAAGAAGTGGTGGGCCAGTTCTCGACGGAACGAGACAGATAAAAAGCCGCTTCACCTCTTTTAGTTGTGGTAGGTTTTTGCTTTTTGTGAGTAAATCAATTGTTCAACTGATCATGCCATCGGTCGATTGGTCAGTCAGTCAGGCAGTCAATCAGTCAGTTAGTCAGTCAGTCAGTCATTCGGTCGGTCGGTCGGTCGGTCGGTCGGTCGGTCGGTCGGTAGGTCGGTCGGTCGGTCGGTCGGTCGGTCGGTCGGTCGGTCGGTCGGTCGGTCGGTCGGTCGGTCGGTCGGTCGGTCGGTCGGTCGGTCGGTCGCTCAGTCGCTCGGTCGGTCGGTCGGTCGGTCGGTCGGTCGCTCGGTCGCTCGGTCGCTCGGTCGCTCGGTCGCTCGGTCGCTCGCTCGCTCGGTCGGTCGCTCGGTCGGTCGGTCGGTCGGTCGGTCGGTCGGTCGGTCGGTCGGTCGGTCGGTCGGTCGGTCGGTCGGTCGGTCGGTCGGTCGGTCGGTCGGTCGGTCGGTCGGTCGGTCGGTCGGTCGGTCGGTCGGTCGGTCGGTCGGTCGGTCGGTCGGTCGGTCTTTCGGTCGGTTGGTCGGTCGGTCGGTCGTTCGGTCTTTCGGTCGGTCGGTCGGTCGGTCGGTCGGTCGGTCGGACGACACGGACAGTGCAACAATCTGATTAATCAAACTGCGGCGATCATATCCCACATACAATGGAGGGCATGGGGTGCTGCCATTTGAGCTAATTTTGTCCTTTTACTTATTCATTTATTCATTTATTCATTATTCCTCAAAGGTCCAGAAGGACATTACATGAGGGGTGGGCTGACAAAATTCAATTATTTTGGACACAGATGATCTTCGATGGCGGATTTGAAAAGGACTGGATTGATGATGGTCGCCACCTCGGATGGAAGGCCATTCCAGTCGTTGGCTGTTCTGAGGAAGAAAGACTGCTGATATGTTACAGTACGAGATTTCTCGGGGTAGACAGCGTTTGGGTGGGAGTTACGGGATATCCGATGAGCGCGTGTGATACGAGGGGAATCGTGGTTAAAGGTGTGAAAAAATTTGTGATACAAGGAAAGACGGGCGATTTTGCGACGGCAGGCTAGTGTGGGAAGACTGAGCTGGGATTTTAATGCAGAAACGCTAGTGTGATAAGAGTAGTCAGACCAAATAAGTCTGACAGCACGGTTCTGGACAGATTCGAGCATAGTGATAAGGTTAGCATTGAAAGGATCATACGTTGCACATGCAAACTCAAGTTTAGGGCGTATAAAAGTTAAGTAAGCAAGAAGTTTTATGGAACGGGGAGCTAATGATAAGTTACGCCGTAAGTACCCGAGAACTTGGTTTGCTGAATTTGTAACATGATGAATGTGATGGGACCAGGTTAAATCTTTACTTAAGTGGATGCCAAGGTACTTGTAGGAGTCAACTGATATGATAGGAATAGTGTTAATAATATAAGTATTATCCTGGTGGTTGCGACGGCGATGGAAAGAAAGAAGGGACGTTTTAGTACTATTTAGTGACATAAGCCAAGTGCGGCACCAATCCTCGATACGAACAAGATCTTCCTGAAGGATGGTGATGTCAGTGTGATCAGTAATTGGGCGGTAGAGAACACAATCATCAGCAAATAATCGAACATTAGACCTGATGTTAGACGGTAAATAGCGGTCAGTTAAGAAAGCTCGAATCCAATCCAGAACCAAGGGATGCAGATTTAGGCGTGAGAGCTTATGTGTTAGGCGCCTATGGGGGACTTTATCAAATGCTTTTTCAAAATCTAGGAATATGGAATCCGTGGGAATGTTACGATCGAGGCATGCATGTATATCATGAAGAAAGAGAGCAAGTTGGGTGTCACAGGAGAGGCCTTTACGGAAGCCGTGTTGGTTAGGGTGAAAGAAGTTATTCGATGATAAGAACCGGGCAGTATGCGAATAAATTATGTGCTCCATGAGTTTACAACAAACACTGGTTAATGAAATTGGCCTATAGTTTAGTGGTGAAGATCGTTTACCTTTTTTGAAGACTGGAATGACCTTCCCGATCCGCCAGTCGCGTGGTAATGAGCACGAAGAAAGCGACTGCTGAAAAATTAAAGATAAGATGATACTGCAAAGGTCTTTGGTGTTTTTCAGAACTTTAGCATTTATGCCGTCCACACCTGCGGATGAAGAATTCTTTAGTGTGTCGATGATTTTAGCAATACCGCAAGGGTCGAAGATGATGTTTTCCATAGGAGGATGGAGAAGGTATGGGGCTTCAGGGGGGTTATCAAGAGGTTCCTCTGTGACTCTTGAATAGCGCACGCTGCAACTTGCGCATGCTTTTTCTGTTCTTCTACATCATTACTTTCTGTCCCCCCGCTTGTTATGACCCGTATGGCCGACAGATATCTGCTCTTTTTCCCAAAGCACATGAATAGAATGCGTTAGAAAGTAAACTTGCTCTCTGCAATTCAACCTCGCCGAGTGAGATGTCCAGCATCCCGGCACAGCTTCACTGCAAGCCTTTATTAAAAAAAATTACGGAGAGCACTTAAATCTACTTGCGTGCTTTGTATGCGGAACCATTGTTTCTGATTATTACCTTTCCAAACATTTTTTGCTTCCATTCTAATGACATGCGGATTCATTTGCCCACAGCCATAAGGCAACGCATGAACAGGGTTAATCTTTGTTGACAACGAAAGGGTTTTGTCGCCTCTGAGTTGCGAGCTCGCCTCGTAATCTGAAAGTCAGGACTTGAATTCGGCGTACCTTTGGGGAAAATTTATTTTTCTCATCTGGTCGCATGAGTTACGGGAGGCCACTTTTTCTGGACATCGGATTTCGCTGCCGATGCGACATATAATGTTTTCGCATTAACATTTGTAGTGTACCTGACGGTTCCTTCATTCACAAGCAGCTATGGCTGCGCGTTCTTGAGAGGCTCTTCGCAAGCCTTCCAACGTAATAGACGAAAGTTGTTAGCTGCGTAATAATATATAAACGTGCCACGCAAATGGACAACATCAATGAGACCCTTTCAAAACTTAAGTGGCAGTCTTTGTTCCACAAGTACGCAGCCAACAGTGACACTTTATACAGCCAGTCCATTCCTCACAAAAGTACAAACAGTTAAATGCGGCGACCAATATGGGAGTATCATAAAGATTCCAGATAGTGTTTTCAGTGTACTCGCTTCACATCATTACGTTAGCCCCTGTCTTTCAACAGTTCGCAGAAAGACTGACGTTCAAGCTGAGTTCTCGAAGGCATTCCGATCCTGCCGTCTTCTGCGAGAACATTACTGAGGACTACGTCACGAAGGCACCGAAAGCAACTCGCATCACATTCTCCCCGTTGTTATTCCTGTGTGACTGAAAAGCAAGCACAAACATATGACACAAACTGCACGCAAGCGCACGCGGTACTAGCTTTATGATGTTCGTTCTTTTTCATGTACTCGTGTTTTCTTCACGGCGCCTTGATATCCCAGAGGGATGCACTGAATGTCAAGACTTGCGCCTCAACCTATGTTGCGGTTGGGAGTCGCAGTCGCGCTCTAGTTTTCCTTGGAGACATTCCTCTGTCGCATTCCACCTCGGCAGGGACAGTGCAATATACAGAAGCAAGAAAAGGACAGCAGAAACTAGAAAAAGAAAGAGAGACGGCACGTTTACAGGAAGAGACAAGAACATATGCATGGGCATGGGGCTGAAGCATGTCTGCTGATATCTCCGAACACAAATGGTTGGTACCACGGCACTCTAGAGAGGCGCCCGCTCAGTTTCACCGAGGCACTCTCCCGGAATTCTGAGTAGAAAAGGAGAGATAGGAAAAAAAAACGAGCAGAAGAAGATACGAAGGAGGAAAGAAAGTCTGGGCTTGGCTTGTATTTCGAAAAGCGTAGAGTAAGAGACGAAAATGAGCAAAAAGCAAAAGAAAATGCAAAAAGGTGCAAGACCAGCGGTTCAATCGCGATAGTTCCTTCCCCTCAGCCCTTCCTGCTTGACATTATATTGCTTACTTCTTTCCCTTCTAGTCTTCCCGTCAGCAATCAGAGCATCGCTTCTGCCCAGCAAGACAGATCCTTAATGAGGCGTTTCACTTCGTCTGCCGTGGTTGTGTGTTCCACCGTGCTTTGGTTTCAGCAGTTTTTCATCTTTTCTACCGTCGCCCTGCCTCACGCAGGTCACTGTTAGCTTCCCTCCGGGGAATATCGGGGTGGATGCTTTCGCTGTGGAATTCTCTCCCGAGAATGGCGCGTGGCTGTAAGCGTGCTCATAGTTCTTTCACTTCATGGTCTTGGTGCCTTTGCGTTAAATCCAGTATTGCCAGGTTTATTCTTGAGAACATGAATGCTGCTTGCGATTGGCAGGTTTTAAGCCTCATGCTGTGAATTTGGTCCCGTAATAAAATAGTTGCAAAAAACACAGCACAGAGCGTGTGGTTAAAATAATCAAGAGTGACCTACCGTCATATATATTAGGAGGTGTTAAGGATGCTCTTCACATCACTTGCAAGCCGATCCTAACATTCTGTAGTGCAGTGAAAAATTTTCAAATCTGCCCAGAGGCGACATGCTTGTTGTCTTAGTCTGAGGTTATATGAAAATAAGCTCAATATAAAAGGCGGTCTCATTACAGTCTAAGCATTGTTAAGCTGTGTTTTGTAGCATTTGTATTTGTGAGTCTTTTCGCTATTTTTGTTTACGTTTTGTGCCATTTAATTATAACTACTCCTAAGAAGTTTTTTCTGTGGTTTGTTCGCGATGTAGAGTCTGGATTCCTCTATACGTGGTCATTCTGTCTCCTGCTGTATCCACAGCAGAAGTTGTTACCCGATAATCCTCACGATATCCTCCTGCTAGATGAAACACTCTTCTTAGAAAAGTTGTTGCCACGTCACTGTGGTCTCCGTTTTCATGTATCAACTACTCAGTTATGCGTTCAGTCTGAGCCACTACAAAAATATATTCCCCTGCAAATTCTGTGAATGTTTCATGCTAGCTTGCCAAAGTGACTCAGTTCTTGCCTAAGTTGTGCTATTTATTATTCCTTCCTTCGTGCAAAGTATTTTTTGTTGTGTCATGCAAGCCACGACTTCAGGTGTCGTCATGAAGCATGACACAATTAATTTCAGCTAGACGATCCACAACGCAGACCTAGCATTTTTATTATTGGAACTTTCGGGCCTTAGGCAAACAAGCTGATTTGGAAAGGGGGTGCGACATGAGAGAAGGTGCTTGTTTCCACAGAAGCAATGGAAACTACATGCTGCAGTGCCTGTTCTTCGTCGCAATTTTTGCATGAAAATTACGTCGCAGTCTCTCGATGGACATGCGCCTAGGCTCCCTACTTTTAATTTACAATGGATGGAGTGTTTCGATGGGAAAAAAATGTAATGTAAGAAAGTATTTGCTTCTAACGTATTATTAATGGGTAATGGACGAAATTATTTTAAGAATTGCTTCACCAAGATACTGCAATAATTTTATAACATTTGAAATTCTTTTGGTCGCTCAAGGCGCACTAGTTGGTGGACTTTTTTTGCAACAAAAAATAATGATCACAGAAAAGGCATCTCTACGCTTTGTTTCCCTGAGTGAAAATCATTTTCACTATACCTGTGCAGGTGGAGGTTATGTCACAGCTTATATACCTCCAGCTTTCTTCGCCGCTGTTGTAGCATTCACGCATTGTTTTTTTTTTAAGCGAAAAGCTTCACTCTTAGGGTCGGAGCCGAGCTTCGCGTGAGCCGTGTGCCGGTGCACAGATATGCCAGTTCTGCGCATGCGCGAAACCGAGTGACGTCACACGCGGTGCAGGTGGCCGCAACCGTCGCCCCACCTTTCGCCGCAGCCACGCGCTACTGCGCATGTGCGCCGCCGCTACCGCTGCGCGCGTTACTCCTCCTTGCCATCGTTTGACCTTTCGATGCAGCCACGCGCTACTTAAAAAAAAAGTGCGTCGGAGCTGGGAATCGAAACGCGGCCTTCAGCATTTGAAGCGGAGACGCTACTACTTCGCCACGAATGCTTTTTTGTTTCGTTTATTGCCTGGCTTCGACACATAACATTCGACAAAACAAACAATCAACAAAGCACACTAAACGCTATGTACATACACACGGCACTGTCGTGGTCAGCGAGCACGAATCTGGCTTCAACAGATTAAAATTCACGCAAATTGCACAAAGGCTTTGAGCCACTCTGGAGGCTCCGCAGCGGCTCTCTGGATGGCAAGAAACTAGTCCATGCTTACCCGGAAGTTCGGGCAGGTCTTGCGTCTTTGTCACAATGGTAGCCTGCGATTCTGAAGCGCCATATACAGTAGAGGATTATCAGCAATATTAATTCAAACGGTGCCCCATCCTCATTTTGTACAGATAAGTACCGGATGCCATACGGGTGAAGTGGTAATTCTTTTTTAGGTTTCGCTGCAATACATCCCAAAAATAAACTCCTTCCCAACAGTGTAAAAACACGTGGTTTATTGTTTCCGGCTTTCTGCAAATTAAACAGTGAGACCCCGAGGGTAAAAAAAATTCCTTTGCTTCTAAAAATTTTTTTAACCGGTAAGGTGCCAGTGTGCAGCTTAAAAAGGAAGGTTTTTGTTCCTGGCGGCACCTGCATTTTTTTAACCCTCTCTAAAAACTCCCTGCCTGCGCCTCCACTGTACAACCCAGTCCCAGGGCACTGGGAAAGCTATATCACACAAATCACGGTACAGTTTCTTCCGTTTCAGACTCGACAGAAAGTCATTTGAAAACCGCCCAGAAAGAAATTTCGCACTCACTACAATTTCCCGGTAAAAGCCGCTGATCCTGAAGTAAACCTCACCAGTAGAAACTACATACTCCGGCAGCATGCGCCGCAGCCGAACTTTGCATATGGTGCGCAAAAACGGGTCTTTTGTGTCCCGAAAAAACAAAAAAAAAACGATTGACCAGCGGCAGCTGGTCAATCGTTGGCTGGGTCTGGGTCAAACAAATAGCCCAGTCCCAGCCCTCCGTCCTATACCCGTCTGAATAGGTTGGTCCGGCAGCAGCGCTCCCATTCAAGGACCATATGAAGACGGCGAAAATTCTGTGTAGATTTTGAATGTTTAACCTTGAACAGTGCAGCACCTGCATTACGTACCAGAGCCTGCTGATAAAGAACAAGTTGCAAACAGTGGCTGGCAAAAATGGACAAGGTTCTTCCTTTCCACCTATCCGCTCTCTCCCATATCTCTTTGACCTGACCTTTCCAATACTGTTCACTGTCTCGGTAAGCAAAGACGCGCTCCCGCTGATCCAACTCGCACAAAACGTGATCTGGGCTCCTGGCCACCAGGGTCTACGAGGCAATGAGCCCGCTGATGCGGCCGCCCGAGCGCTCTCATACCAGGCTCCTCATCCTAGCTCCCCTGGCTCAGAAGCTCATAAACCGCTTCTGCGGTTCCGCGAAATCCTAATTTATTATTGCGACAGCCACCGTCTCTACCCGGCACCTGACAAGGGGCTGAGTAAGGCGGAGGAGCGAACTCTGCGACGCCTGCAGACAAGAACTCTTCTCTGTCCTGCCATAGCAAAACACTTTGATCCGAGCACAGATGGGCGCTTCCCGCACTGTGGAGAGATCTGCGATATCTTTCACATGGTGTCGGCATGTACTCAGAATCCTCACCTTCCCCCTTCCCCCAACCCCACCCGAGAGGCATGGGAGACTGCCCTCCTCAACTGCTCCACGCTGGAGTCGCAAAGAGGTCTAGTAAAGCGGGCGGGAGACGGGGCCTCGTCGTGCGGTGTCCCGGACTAAGGATACCAACCATGCAGAGGGGTTTTCTGACCCTCATACTATCTTTGAGTATTAAAGTTTTTCATCACCACCACCCAAGTACTTGCTTGTCTGGTGTCGTCGTCGAAGGCACACTGGCGAACCGTTCAGGCCTCGAATTCTCAAGGTTTGAGCATGAATAAAGGGGCTTATAGTGAATGCATGGCTCTCATAAATGAAACTAAAGGAATAAAAATAGGAATAAAGAGCTTAAAGAACAATAGAAACAAAAGAAAGAAAAGAAAAAGAAAAAGAAACCCGAAAAACAATAGAAAAAAAAGAAATAAAAATGAAATGAAAAATATGAATAATAACAATTAAGAGGAAAACAATAATGAATAACAAAAAAGGAACAAAAATTAAGCAAGAAAACAAAAAGAAAAACAGAAATGAAGAAAGAAATAAAATATGAAAAATAAAAAAACACAGTGCGCCAGGCAACGCTTTCGCCTTGCCCCACTTTAGAGAGCCAAAGTACCTCCTGAATTTTAACCGCGCCGATTTCCGTCTCCTCCTCCACCTCGATCCGCATAGGCAGTGTTTGGACGCCGAACGCCTCCACCGTTATCGCGGTGCTCCCAGTGCATTCTGCCCGAACTGCGACAGCCATGACGTCAAACAAAGCGTAACTGAAGCCTTTCGCTTGTATATCCAGGCTTAACCTTGCTAAGCCATTGCCATTTTTTTTTTTTTTTAACAGTTCGAAGTCTAAATCTTTCCTAGCCATATTTTTTCAGATGTATTCGTTGCACTGAGAAACATGAAATAACTTTTGTTAGTGCCAAAGCTTTTTCCCTTCCTGATGAGCTACATTATTTTATGCACCATTTTCAGAGTTTAAACTTCGCACTTTAACAACGTCAGCACGTCTGCTCATGGGTCCCTTGAACGGCGAATAGTTCTATATTCTACAGTTAAACTTGGAATAACTTATGAAGTGTTATGCACTTGAAAATTACTGAAATCGTGGAAACTGTATTTAGGGGAAATTCTTGGTTTTCCGGCATTGCTGCAATGACAATAATTTTCTTTTCGATTTTTTGCGCTCGTGTGTGCAGTATTGAATGCATTTTTTTTTTGGCTGATCTCGGACTGCAATCATTGTGTCGCCTAGTTTTCATTATGATCCTAAAGATGATATAGCACCGGACAAAATAGGACCTTGAGACCCCTGGGATGCTGGAATTCAATTACTCGACAAATGCGCCAATTCTTGCATATTTCTAGAAAACTGTGCTAATAAAAAGGCATGGACAGAACTACGATGCATTATCACTACGATGCGCATGAATGTACGGCTCGAGCGGGCTCAGTAGCCACACTGATCTCATGAAGCCCCGCTAAAACTTTGATAGCATACATGTTTCTTTTATTTTTTTTATCGCAGCGCATAATGTTCGGAATATGCATCAATTCCAGGCTGTGTTCAAAAGAAGCTGCACGTTTAAAAGGAACATAGGCTAGAAGCGAATCATAATGCACCCAGACCATGACAAAGTACCCAAATTTTAAGACTGGGGCAAATGAAAGGCGACAGAGGTCCTACTACAACTACAGCGCAAGAAGCAGAAGTGTTTGGTAAAAAGTCGGAAATAATTTTGGCATATGTTTGTCGGAATCAGTAGACAAAGAACCAGGTATGAAGAAGAAGCAGATATTTTTATAGGCTGAAAAACAATAAATGAGGTCTAGGGGTTCAGAAAAGTGAGAAAGAATTGGCAACGCTTAGGGTTTTGCATGTAATGCGAAGGCAAGTTAACTGCTGTTCCTTAAGGGTAACGGAGTGGATTCCAAGAGGACGCAAGCGTAGAAGGGGCTGCCAGAAAGTAAGTTCGGTGGATGATATTAAGAAGTTTGCGGGGATACGTTGGCCGCAAATGGCAGAGGACAGGGTTAATTGAAGAGACATGGGAGAGGCCTTTGCCCTGCAGTAGGCGTAGTTAGGCTGATGATAATGAGTTTTTTGTGATTCCGACAATGCTTCGCTCCCACCATTGCCTATTTTACTTAACAAACTAGCTGTAGGGAGAGGGGAATAGAGGAAAAACGAGGCCACAGATAAGGACACTAGTAATATTTTGAAGTGAACGAAAGAAAAAAAGAGATGACATTGTGCTTTAGCATGGTGATGATGTGGATGAATTTTAACATCTCTTCGGCGGAAGCAATCGCCAAATAAGCTGCGAAATAAGAATTCAGGTGAAGTAAATAACAGCATTTAATTTCCCTGGATTGTGTTTTTCGGGCAGCCATTAAGTCGCTGTCGTAAAATGCTGCAATATTATTTTTCATTCAATTCTCATTGAAAACGAGGCTTCATCGAAAGGTGTCTCTAGAAGTGCAGCTGGTAGAGAAATTTGATGTTGCTGCGCTTCCCAGAAGGTGCTATTTCGTGATAATGCCTCCTATGATTCGCAAAGTAAAGCGTCATGGTAATGAACCAGTCTGCATTGCCACATTTCCCTTGTTGATGAAACGATATCAAATCCTTTATCTGTGTAGATAAATCTGGCTCGCTCTTGCACAAGAGACTCATTACCGGTGTTTTCTTCAAGTTGCCATCCAAGAGAAGCGCGCTCAAATGCAGACCCCTACCCTACTAGCACCAAGGCTATTTGTAAGCCTAGGAACGTTGCCTTTCAATCTCTCAGCCTGAAGTCAGTCGTTCTTTTGACAATTTTTACTTTTTGATGAGAGCTTCATTTTTCTTGCTACAGGAAACCGCAACTGTCTGGTCGAATTCATAAGCATATTGATTTTTTTTTTATTTGTAAAGAGTTAATATCTGTCTTTTAGAGAAAATGGTACCCCATGTTCTATTACTCTTACACGGAATCCTCCCTTCGTGTTCACAGAAGGGCGACTCTATCCTTACATTTAGTTAGGCACAAAGCAAAAAAAAAAACAAAAAACGAAAACACGTACTACGAGTGCAGATTATGCAGGAAACCTCAGCCGGCTTTGGCCGAAAGGCACGCAGCCAGTGAAGAAAGTGCAAAGAAAGCAGAGCAGGCGCATTCACATGTCATGCATTCTTGAGGGCGTGTTTGGAACTGTCGTCTCGCACCATACCACTGGCGCCACTTTTGGCGCAAATTATCAAGCATCGTCACTATTTGCCCCACACTGACGATGGTACGCTTTGATCTCCTTCTATTGATGACGAAAGAGCAAACAAGCGTTTCTAATATTTTTTTCCGATGTCTGCAACAGCAGATGTAGGAGAAATAAGTTTTGCATGAACGTTAACACTCGCCACCTCAGATGTGCTTATTAAACCTTCCCTTCCGCTGAACGCCAGTGAAACGACAAGCTAACCTCGCCAGTCCGCAGGAAGCCTTATTATTAACGTCGTCCCATTTAGACTCGCCCAATCTCAGCGGCTGAGGAATTCACCTCTCAATCTCTAGGGAAATATTGCTGGCAGCAATGAGTGGAATGGCAGTGGCGTGCTACTTGCTCCTGGCGTTCTACACGCTGTATGCTGAATCAGAAGCAGACTTTTGTGGGGTGTCAAAGGCGCTTCCAGAGCCATTACGAACGGTGCTGCAGTCCTGTGTTGACTTCTTGACACAAAGCGTTCAGTGAGCAATGTTTGTAGTAACATATAAATAATAGCTCTACCTGCATGCCTAAAATTGTAGCGCCCCCTGTCAATCAGTTTAAACAAACCAATGCAAAGGAACACTGAAAGAAGAATATTAAAAAATAAATTAGAGGTATCCGATCAGAGTCGGCTGCCTCTAGAGGTGGAACCAGTCATCATCACAAGTTTGTTTAGAGTTCTAAAAATACGCCTCCTTTCCCTTGTCTTCACTTGTACTACTTTCATTTTTTCCTTACAAATCGTGAAAGTCTTGTATAGTTCTGATATTTTTCGTTGGTTGGCAGTCTTCTGAGTTCCGTTGCAACTCCAGATGGTGACTGGTCCGCCAGAGTGTGAGTACGCGGTCAGAATTTGCACACATGGAGTAATCCTTCTTGTTCAACCACGTGACAGCATACGCTTCAATCAGAAATGAAGCCTACTCTCTCCGTCTCCAGCATCGCGGTGGTGGTAGTCCGTAAATAGCTACTTCAACCTCGAACAGAAAACTTTAGACAAAAATAGCGTAGCAATGAACCGCCAAAAACAAACGAATGAATGTGACCAAAAACTGGGCCTGAAAGGGCTAGTCTTCTCCATTTCTTTCCCAAAACTAAGGGCGACAATGAGGCGCAGTTGACATCAATGCGTGACTTCTATTTCTATTGTTTGGCGGAAGAGACACGACGCCTACGATAGACAGCATAATTTACTGCGAATTCCTCAGCCACATTATTCCAGTAAAAAATGCTTCACTTGTCGGTTTCCATTTCCCTTCCTGATAAATAGTTCTTCATGCGAGCCCGATTTAAAGAAAGAATTAGCTACTCACTTTTTCTCTCTGCGATAGCTCTTCGTCCTCGTAAAGAAATGCTTTCGACTAAAATTTGAGCTTGGTCTGTTTCGTTCATATTTGGAACATTGGAGGGTTGCGCAAAAAGACGGCACAGAAAACAGCACAAACACAGAAACACAGGAAGGGCGCTGTTAAGCAGAATGACAGCACCTTCGATTGGTTATTGCTATCAGGTTAACCAAACTAATGACAGACTTGTGCAGGGTGGTCGACATAGAAAAGTGCCTAAATTAAAACAAATGCTTTCGACTACAATTTGAGTTTAGGCTAGTTGGCTCATATTTGAAACATCAGAGGGCAGCGCAAAAATGCGGCACAGAACACCGCGGAAACACTGAACGCAGGACGAGCGCTGTCCAGTGTTCTCTGTTTCTGCTTTGTTCTGTGCCGTCCTTTTGCACTGCCCTCTGTCTTCTAAAGAAGCACCGGCTATAGTTGGCAAAAGAAACAAAAGCTCAAGGGCAAGTCATTCGCTGAATATTTCTTCTAGCATGTGCATAAAATTGTCGAAAATCGGAACTCCTTTTTTTTTGCATGTGTGTGATGAAGAACACATAATTCACGAGAGCGACAGGGACGACACACAAGTACTGGCGCCCGTTGTTGTGTGTCTTCCCTTGCGTCCTCCTCGATTACCCACTTTGCATCCCAAACTTGGCATACTGACTCGTCCAAGCACCTCTTCTAACTTATTGGAACATTACTGCCGAGATATGCACCGGAGAAGTGAGCACACTGCTCCTGTTAGAGTTATACTACACATCCGAAGAAAAAAAAAGGTTTAGCTGGAATCTTCCGGCCATTGAAGCTGTCGCAGTCTTCAAGTGTCCCATTATACGTCTAAGTAGAATGCTTTATGGCTTTGAGGCTGAGAGAATGCCTCGCAAATGGCAACACATTGTCCATGTGCTCTGTTCTAGACGTCAGGACGATGTCGCTCGGTTGCTCCTTGCAACATCTCTACGACAGCTCTGCCGTCCATCACCGAGAGCACCTAAGCTCCCGCGAAGATCGCGTCTCCCGTCTTGCCTCTATCTATTCCGTCCTCCAGGCGTATACGCTTCAGGGCTCTACTTGCCGAATATATCGGGTGATTCTCGAACGCGCCCGCGACGATGCTGTACTTGAATCCCGATAGGCGTACATGGACACAAGCCTAGAGCTTCGTTTTTCTAGTTTGTTTTCAAAATAGTTTCATCACTTTACGCTGCGGTATAAAATGTAGCGAGCCGTAGAGGGTGGGGAACGTCTTCACTCGAAAGCCGGCGCAATTGACGTGCTTTTTCGCTGCATGTATTTTTTTTCTTTGCTTCTATCAACCCAGGCGATTTGACGGAGGGGCTGGCGCCGCTAAAACGGGCGACGTGCCGTTTCTGAAATGAGCGGCAGGCACGCTATTCGTGCCAACGCCTGAAAATGCACTCTGCTTGGGCTACCAGGCGAGGCAAAAAAAGAAATTAACCTTTTTTTTGCGTTGTTGCGACGCAGTGCATGTGTTATCTTTAGCTAAGCCGTCTCTATTTGATATATGCGGGGCTATGGGCAATAGTACCAGGGTATAGCATATTTGTCACGCCAGAAAAAAGAGTTCGGAGCGCTGTTCACACGTACGGTTGATTTCTTAGTGACAAAGCGAAAGGTAAACGAACTCTGCGGAGCCAAGCCCCCACGCCACTTTGTATTGTTTTCAAACCACAATATATGCGCCCAGTTCTACTCTGTGGCGTCCACCTCTGCTGGGAAGTCGGGACCATCGCTTCTACTTACCTTGGCTACCATCACGTGGTGCATGACTTTGAACGTTAAAAATTAACTCCTTGACAGCATTCGTGACCTAGTCAATAAAGACAATGGCCGATAGGCTCCAGTTAAGCGTTCTATGCCACTATTGTTAGTGGCACTGGCTGGGCGCTGCTCCAAATTACTGGTGATGTTGAGACTAATGACATCAAGATAAACGCTACTCTTCCATGAGGAGACACAATCAGCGATGCCGAATCATCGTGCAAGAGATTCTACAGCAGGTTCAGGACAACCTGGACGAGGCCTCTGAGAAGCATCAGCGAATTGTCCGCGCTAGATCGCAATTGCTTCTTTGCTTTAGTTCTACACTGGTTAGTTTGGTTTGGTTTGGTTTTTAGGGTTTAACGTCCCAAAGCGACTAAGGCTATGAGAGACGCCGTAGTGGAGGGTGAAAAACGTAGCGCAAAGAGACGAGGACACAGAAAGACGGACAACACACGGCGTGTGTTGTCCGTCTTTCTGTGTCCTCGTCTCTTTGCGCTACGTTTTTCACCTTGCGGTTATGAACCAACAAGCCCAAGCATATACCCTTCTGTAGTGGAGGGCTCCGGAAATTTCGACCACCTGGGGTTCTTTTACGTGCACTGACATCGCACAGTACACGGGCCTCTAGAATTTCTCCTCCAAAGAAATTCAGCCGCCGCGGCCGGGATCGAACCCGCGTCTTCCGGACCAGCAGCCGAGCACCATAAGCACTGAGCCACTGCGGCGGCTAGTTCTACACTGATGACCACTTTGCCGTAGTTTGTTTTGTGCATAGTAAAAATTGGTTCTGCCGGGTTTTCTCTTTAGGTGTATGTTTGACGAGCAGCAGACGGCCTATGTACGGCTACTGAAAGTGTACTTAAAAATGTCCTCCCAACACATCAAACTTGTCTAGTCTACTCAGAGCAGGTGCCTCAGAAGATCACTTACGAATGCTCATGAACGAAGACAGAGAAAGACACAGACAACACAAGCGCTTGTGTTGTCTGCGTCTTTCTCTTGTCTTTCATGTGGGCTCGTAACAGGCCTGCAATGCCTGCAATTCATTCTGCAACTCGTTCATGTGCACCAGCTCGCCCATCAGACTGTGCTTTTGATGCGTCTGAGGATAGACTTTTTATATGAATGACAAAGTAGCTGAGCGTCTGGGATCAGTAAAACAAAATAATAAAAAGCTGTTTAGGAGCACCGAAATCGATTTGGGAAATTGCTTGGTACTGGCGACACCTATATCTCTGTTTATAGTCTTTATAGCTTAAAAAATATCAGTTTTCAATGAAGGCAATAGGGTTTATAGCTTTAAAAAAATCAGTTTTCAATGAACGCAACGTCTTTGTGATTTTAACGCGGCAACGTATTTACACGGGACAAGAGCAGTTGGTCCACAGCGTCCCTCGTCGAACTGTTTCTAGTGATCTCATTCTTCCTTGATGCAGAGAATGAAAGATGATAGATGACCAATTCGGCTATAGGTTCTTCCGACGACCCATTCGTATTCAAAGAAAGGTTTAGTTAGAGAAATGCTTAGTGTTAAGAAGCAATCCATGGTTTAGAATACTTTAATTCCTTTTCAAAAGCTGCCAGGTGGACGTTTCATCATCACGTCGACGCTGGAGGAGAGAAAAGAACAGAATGAAGCTGACATCGCGATGCCGAGCTTCTGGTTCCGAACGTGGCCACTCCGAGCTGATGGCTGCCTTTTAAAAGTTCGGAAGACACTTATTCGAATATTTGTGCGACGCGAAGCATGGCACAACTAGGTGCTTGAGCACGATGAACTTATGGTGTGGTGACGTCACTTCCGGCGTATGTCATTAGACCTGAATTGCAACATGACTCATAAACACATACACAGTTCCCACACACGACATACGTCAATTCGGGTGAGGTAACGTCGCTTCTGGTCTATGCATGGAGGCATGACTAGTCATATGACTGACGCAGACATACTAAGTTGGCGTACACAGTATCACGGCATCCTCATGTAGCAAAACGCCACTACGTACTCCCTAAGCGCCAGTGCCTTTCCATGTCTTTTGAAACGACGCTCGAAATGTGGTAAGCTTTGGTAACCATTTTACGCTTCACGTTTACCAGAATGGTGGAACGGTGGTCATCAGTTTTACTCGGCAGGGAATTGAACATGGTTTATGTATCTGCTCGAAAGTTTACAATTGGCCCTTTGACCCCGTTCTTACCAAATTTTAACAACAGCCGGTAAACCTACATGAATGGGATTCGGGTGGAGATCAGCTGTTTCTCAACCGATTTTAACGTAAGGAAATATGTAGGTCTGAGAGGAATACATAACCATTACTCACAGAGCGTTTTTGTTGTCTCGAGGATACATTACAAGTTGTGAACACAGCAAAACCACTTACATAACTCACCTCTGGAAAGATGGTCTCTAACACAGCAAACATGTTAGCAGTCACTGTGGTTAGGCGTCGCTTATGCCCAAGTCGGTCACACACAGCACGCATGGCGAATGAATTTTCCAGGAAATTCCGCTTGAAGATATCCGTCATGGCGGCGTGCTGCTGCTGTCCTTCCTCGCTTTCCGCTCTCGTTCAGCTATCTCAGCAAGCAGTCCGCTTCCAGTCTTAGGTCTCTCTGATCTGCAGTTTCCGAAGCTTGTCGATCCCGCATTTCGAGAGCGCTCCCCGGAAATATTCGACATTCGTTTCTTTTTGTGGGTAAGGGAAACCGCATATAGCCGCTGCTCTCGTTCTTCGGCGGCCTCAAGCTGTTGTTTCGCACGCTTATATCATTGATACCGCAAACCTTCTACTTTTCGCTTCGGTATGACTGCAGGCTCTGTCGACTCATGCTGCTGTTGCCGTCTTGCAGGCTAGTGTTCAACCAATCTTGCTCGGCGCGAAGCATGGGGATCAACCTTATAAGGCCCGGCGTGCAGCGAACGCGAAGTATGTGCGAAGCAATCGCGGGAGCAATCCGCTAAAGTACCGGGGTGCACTGTGAAAGCCGTCAGGCTAGGCAGGCAAACGAAGATGGACGTTTGTATCTTGAAGGCTTGGGTACTGAAGCGCAGATGTCGTTCCGTTGGAGAATAGAGCCCAGAAACAACAGGAGCAAGGCAAACAAGTTCATACAAATGAAATGACTCCTTCCTTGGGTTATCAACTGAACGCCCTGGTCTGTCGCCCCTCGCAGTTATAGCATTAGGCTGCTGGAAAGAAAGAGTTTGTCAAAGAGTGGGCTCACATCAGAACAATCCCGCGAGCCGCCTTTTTTTGGGTTTCCGGAGGCGCGGAATCAAACCCTCCTTTACTGACAGGACTATTTGGCGCATCAACACTGGAAGGTGAGAAAGGACGGCCTCCTTTTTCTTCCTGCCTAGCTATGGCTGCAATTATTGATTTCATCCAAACGCAAACTTCTAATCACTCTGATTCTGGTCTCGAATTCGTAGAGGCGCGAGTGTTCACAGCAGCGTCTTTTGTTTAGTCGCTCATTGGAACAATTACAGCGCGTCCGGGGCCGTTCACGTTTCCTGCCGCACCGAGCGAGATACTTGACGCTCCTCTGTAGTTCTTGCGCGTGCTCCGACCCTCGCACCAGCCGCCCCACCGCGTCACGTGACTAATGCTATGGTGGGGCTCAGAAAAATAACTGTAAAGAAAGTGTCCCACCCATCTGCGCCTTCACCATACAGTGCACGCTCCTCAGCTCCCCTCTCCTCCGGCTTCAACCCTACACAGGGATCATTTTTCGTTAGCGACTCATTTAGTGCAGTGGCACTAAATAAAGCCGGTGCCTGTTGGAGCCAGGTTGTTGCAAGTTTGCTTGCATGGGCTGAGCGCTTATTTTGTCTTGATTTACATTGTGCAGGCTTCGTTTCTTCTGGAAGCGATATGGGGCTTGAGCCGCGAGAAAAGGCGAATTGCTTCTGCTCCAAATCTAACCGTTCGCTGTGTCTTGCGCATAGCTGTCTTGCGCAGACAGCTCGACGAGAAAAGTATCGGCACCGAAATATCTCGAGGTTGCATCAGAGGCTTTTTGAAGGCTAAAAAAGCAAATGGCGAAAAGGCCGCATGCCGCAAGACACGTTGGTAAAGTCGGAAAGGAAGACGTTGCAGAAAGGATTCAGTTTCGCGCCGCTCTTGCGTCATTCACAGGTTCTAGGCAGGAGAGACATTTTTTTCCATTGTGCTGTCTTATAGTACCAAACTTTACGTCTTTTCGTTTTCAGTATGGTATACGTACCGTGTTGTCATTGAGGCGATAGGCACACTGGTCATGAAGCGAGATTTTGATTCCTCCCAGAGAATTGCCAAGTTCCGGACCAGGCTGACGCCTGCTTTGTCCATATAGACTGAGCTTGTTTCACACACCCTCAGCGCTCTCTTTCTAGCGTATCGAGTTTATTTATTCTGCGGCTCGTTTTTTGCAAGGTGAATATACAACCGTAAGCATATGAGTGCTATTCTCAGAAGCAACGGAAGGTCGCCTAGAAACGAGTCTGCGTCTTGGAGACATCGAACAACGCTGTGAATAGCCAGCCTGAGGAGGCCGAATGGCATGGAGATGTCGAAATCGCGTGTATGCTGGCATTCTGAGTGCCAAGATATGGGTACTTCATGCTCAGATTTTGGCAGGCTGGCTCTGATTTGTCTGTTTAGTTCAAAAGAACCGCACAGCTCATGAAACAGAGTAAACGAATGCAGCAGATCACGAAATGCTTCTGTAAAGCTAAATTAAGCACCATTCTTTTTTTATAACTTAGCTTCCAGTCGATAACCGCATTCAACCACCGGTGAATGCGTGCAGTAGGAGGCTGTGCATGAGATAACTTCGGTGATGATAACCTATCAACTGAGCTCGCGATCTATATTTAAAGAGAAAATATGCCTACGTGTGTCTTGGTATCTGCGTGTAGATTTAGGCTCCGTAAGAACTAAATAGTACCTGTTTTCTAAAGCTTATTGACAGCTCCTAGCTTTTCCAATCTTAAAAGATGTTTTTGTATTGTATTGTTCGAAGTTCACCTCTGGTTACGCCTGAATTTATAATGCTCAACTGGCCGATTGAAAGCGGAATACATCATGCTTTGCTCAACGAATACAGGCTTAGTCTCTTGCCAGTTTTCTTCGACCGCTCTCGTTAGCGAGCGCTAGAAAGAAATCTTTTTTTTTTTTTTGTAGGACGTTTTGTTTCGATCCTCACATCGCTTCACCGCTGCGCAAAGTTTGATTTGCAGTCAAATATTCGCCTCTATAGGTGAAGACCTCGCAGGTCAAATATTAACGAACGCAAACAATGATAGTTTAAATATTATGATTAGCTAAGCAGGTGGGGTGTCCGCCTTTAGCAGGGTTGATTTCGCCATTATTGAGTTTAAAAGCTCTGAAGAAGTTGTGCAGGCTGAGAAGTAAGCTGTAGTCCTTGTATCCGGATTCATTTCGAAATCTTGGACTCCTCTAAAGCGCTGCATCAGCAGCAGTGAGCGCAGTCGTGCACAACTGTGTACCAATCGCTTGCAATTTCTAAAGGGCGCATTTCTGTCAATTAACGCGGACTTTTTATATGCTGCTTCCTTGCTGCAAAGTAATTGACCTCGCTAGTGGCAACGCTCACAGAGTGTCAGGGTCCAGTTGCTATTATCTTTAATGCTTGCCTAGTAAAAAACGTCACGTTTATCTCTTCGTTCATAGGCCATTTGGCCCTTCATGCCGCTCTCTAATCTCGGTTCTTATTTCAGTCGCAAAAACTTGTCCACATGTATGCGTAGACGCAAGTGAATGCAAAGTTAAAAGGAAGAGAAAAGCAGCCCGCATTTCCACTGCCGTGCGGTTTGCCAAACTTTAATAAAAAGCAGTGGATATGACTTCCACCCACCAGTGATTATAAGGTTAATCGGGGTGTTAGCTGTTACCATTAAAACTATTATTTTCTTCTACTAGTCCTCTTTAATGGGAGCCTTTCTGAAGCGGCTACTTTATGCCGGTCTACACTCTTCAGTAGAACATGATGTAGGGATAGCTGGTGCAGTTCTTCTGATGTGGTGAAGTCGCGCGAAAAAACATACACACAAGACAATAAACTGGACGAGCGTAAAGAGACCGTTAATTTTATTCGTATAACGCGGCACTATTTGAGGGGAACAGAAAACAACAGTCCAGGCAAGCGGAGTCGTGCCTCATTATTCCGCAATATTCTTCGCCGTTTAGAGTTTTGTTCACTATCCTCGAGACCGATAACCGTCATACGAAGGCGTTACGATTTGCAGTAGCCTTCTTTGTTTTTTTTCTTGGAGGAAACGAAGATTTTCACCAAAATGAGGTGCTGAAGCGAGAGTACAAAAACGCTAAACCGCTCTCCAGAAAAAAAGAAGAAAAAATGGCAGTGAACTCAAAGATCTGTAAGCCGAGTTACTCGCAGAAGCAAAGCCGTGGAATGCTATAAGGGTGCATGAAAGAGTCGACATGAATCTTAAAATTTTATTTTGTCTATAATGGGCTGGGTAACAAAAAAAATCATCCCCTCCTTGGTTTCAGTGACTGTTGGCTTCCAACATGTATGTCATAAAGAGCCCCACTTTTCGCTTCCCTTGTCAGCTGAGCTCTCTGAAACAAAAGATATTCGCCTTCTTTTGTGCAATTGTTCCTTTCTTTTTTTGTGACGTGGGGCGTTTCTTTGACAGTAGCGGTGGTGAGCGTCGCGCCTCACTCGAGGAGCTTTATGCGCATAAGGAGGTGGAGCTTGAAAGGGATTCCGCGAAGATTCGGCGACATTCAGCGCGAAAAGAGCACCGAACATTCGAGTTTGTTCTGCATCGGTGTGGGCTCAAGAGAAACATCTTTATATCAAACACAAAGGAGACAGGAAGAGCTCTCGCCTGATTCAACGTGTAAAATAAGTACACAGATGCCAAGATGCCAAGTTATGCCGATATCTCTGCTTGCGCGCTTAAATATTCGCAAATATGGCCTTCAATGTCACCCCAGACTAAGTTCTTGTTATTGAAGGTATTTTTTACAAGCTTTTTTTAATGCGCTTACATAGACGATTCCTCATTGCTGAGAACCACTTTTCTGCAATAAACGCGCCTGACTGTCTTCTTGGTTTTCGCTGATCCTGATGGTGGGGTGCTTTCCATAAAAGAGTCAGAAATACTTTCATGCTTCACGAAAACGTGCATGATAGAGAACTACGTCGAGATTAAGAGAGACTGTTTAAATCTAGATGTGGGACATATTAAAACAATCCATGAATGGAAGGCAGGCTGTAGCAGCAACCGGGATGTACAAGTATGACGTTGAGACGCGCAGCAGTGGACGAGGTAAAGGAAAAAGTCGTGCAATAAAAACTGGAGCAAATGACCCTTTCTGGGAAGATTTCACAAACGTTTGTGCGTCTTGGCTTGGGCAACCAGGAAACCGATTGTCCGGACTGCTTCTTAGCCTTCCGCTTGTTTGAGGTGGATTTCCGTTTCCGGTCCCTTCTTGCTATCCTCGAGGCACAGCTTCCTACGCGCTGCCTTCGAGTGTGCTTTTTATAGTTTCCCTCTGACCTTGTTTCCTTTCATAGTGACATTTTCTTCTGGACTCCCGCTGCTAAGAATGAGACGCGAACAAAGCGATCCTGTGCTTGGCGGATAGGGCAGAAAACAGTTCTTGCTTTCCGTATCGGTCGTGTTTTTTTTTCTATTCGTCAGCGAAAACAGGCTTTCAAACACCTCTGAGCCTAGCCTGAGCCCAATGGCGTAAATGCTCCTCTTTTGCGCTCGTGTTATAAAAGGTCTCTTTCTAGCAGGCTCGTGCAGAGTTGTAATTAAACTTTTACTCATTGTAATAAATACGAACAACTACTGCTGGCAAGCTGGAGCACTGTCCGCTCACTGGTACGAACATCTTTATGTTCGACCACGCACTCACGCTAAAAGCAGTTAGCATGATAGAAAACACTGAAATTGACTGAACAGTTTTTAGTCGTAGGACGCTCCTTGATCATTTACAACATTGTTGTTCTGCGCAATAGAGTGAGTAAAAGGGTAGATAAACGGGAACAGGTAAGAAGGGGTGTTGAGGAGGGAAAAAGAAAGATTTTCATTGTCCTAAGAGCCTGTTTGATTTTTTTTTCCTTTAGTCATGGACCACATCTCGGCACAGTATGCGTTTTACTCTTCGATATTACCCGACAAGTACTGCATATTTAAAAAAAAAATATTGCAGGTGACATTTCCCAATAAAATAGATCGCCGCTACTTATGCGCTCCATTTGCCTTTAGGTGGTCTAAGGAGAAGACTATCGCAGTTATTTTAGTTCAGAACTTCGTACATGGAAACAAAATATATAAAACTGAAATTGCCGTACGCCGGTCGTTAAACTATCTTTAGCTCCTAAATGCGCGCGTTGGTACTCAGCACGCATCAGTAATTCGCACAGAAAAGTGTATATGAACTATCGCGCATTCGTAATGGCTGTGGCGAGAGTGGATTAAGCTCTAGGATCGTAAGGCGTATGAAAAGCGCATTATCTGGCTCTTAAAATAGGAAAGCTCAGCGATTACACAATGCCTTGAAACGCCTTAATTCAGTGCCTGCTATTGCACTTCTTTTAGATAATTAAAAAATAACTGGCAAACTCCTTATGCTGTATATTGTGGATACAGGACAAAAAATGAAAATTCCTTCACTTTTCCCATGCAAGTTGGCGGTAGAGTAGCTGAATCATTTTAACTATTTTGAAGCCATTTATCTCAAAACAGCGCCGTTCTATGACAAGAAATAAGTCAGCGCTATTGTGCCACGTGTTTGGAGAAAGTGCAAGCACTTCATTTCAGTCTGAATCTGGCGGGAAGAAACGTTGGATGACGACGACCCGTGTCGAGAATTTTTACAGGGAAAGCTTCCCTAATTCTTTTAAGGCAGAAGCCTTTATTGCCTCATCGTTGTAAGCAGGAGTTGTCGACAGAAATGTCACGTTTTTCAATTGGTCGAAATGGTCATGACGTCACAGTGCGCGAATTTAAAACGGGCGAATTGTACTTTGGCTAGTAACCACGCAACCATTAAAAGGGAAGGTATAGTGATGCTCCAAGCAAGTAGGACTGATGTTAGCTAATTGCTTAATTAACCAAGTACCCTAATGAACCTTTCTACTCAGACCAGAAAAATAAATATAACGTAGTAGGAAATCGGTGGAGTTGGGGAATCGAACCAGGGCCTCCGCAAAGCGAGACGAGCACGCTACCACTCCGCCATGCCAGCTCTATTGTTCGTCTTTATTGTCCGCCATGCCAGCTCGATGGTTTGCAATGAACAAAGGCGCGTCTAGTAAATACGGTGTCTTCGTTCACTCCCATCTTCCTCCATTCCTGTTACGGCGAGGTTAACGTGTCCACTGGGGCTGTTAAACTCCTAACCTCGTGAACCAATACACGCGGCTCATGCAGACGGCCCCTGGGCGCCGCCTGCTAAACCGCTTACACATCCAACACGACTGCACTCCAGAGGAGGCGGAGCGTATCCCAGTACTGGGGCGCCATATGCTCTGGGTCTCCCCGCTCCCCCGTAACATGGACACCGACATGCACGAAAACAGACGACAAGCCCGGGCTCGGGCTCTTGAGAGACAACACGGCTCCCGACCTGGTGTATATTATGTAGACGTAGCAGGGCCATCACCCACGGGATTTTACACGGCCGCTGTCGTTCATCAGGAAATGCACGTTGATGGACTCTCTTTTCGAGCCCCGAATTCAATGCGAGCCGAGGAAGTGGCGATAGCGCTTGCAGCCGCCCACGCCAATTCGGGAATCATCATTACGGACTCCCGAAAAGCATGTGATCATTACTTGGCAGGGGAGATCTCCCCCTTAGCTGCTTGCATTCTAAGACGAACTGCCACTGATCCAACACCGAAAAGAATCATTTGGGCTTCTGGCCATGAGGGCTTACGAGGTAATGAGGCCGCTGACGCGGCTGCCCGAGCGCTTACTCACCCGGCTCCTCATCCCAGCTCTTCTGGCTCGGAGACTAACCAGCCGCTGCTGCGATTCAGGGAAATAATAACGCATTATAGTGATAACCACCGCTTTTCCCGACCCCTGCAAAGGGACTGAGTAAGACGGAGGAGCGAACTTTAAGGCGCCTGCAGACAGGTACTCTACTCTGTCCTGCAATCTTAAAACATTGCGATCTTAACACGGATGGCATGCCCGCACTGTGGGGAGACCTGTGATATCTTACACATGGTGTGGGCATGTACTCAAAATCCCCACCTCCCCCCTTCCCCTACCCCTTCCAGAGAGGCATGGGAGACTGCCCTCCCCAACTGCTCCTCGCTTGAGTCCCAAAGGGCTCCGGTGAAACGGGCGAGAGACGGGGCATTGTCATGCGGAGTTCCGGACTAGGGCCGCCGACCATGTAGCGGGGCCACGGTGTCTAACGAAGTGAATACGATGTCTTCGTTCCCTGCCATCTTCTTCCCTTCCCGTTACGGCGAGGTTCAGGTGTCCACCGAAATACGCGAGACAGATACATTTCCTTTCCTCAAAAACCAATTTACGGACGAGCAAGGCGTAGAGCCCAACGGGCGATGGCGTTCTGTGGACTCCCTGGCAGCGTTGCGAGACGCTGTCGCGTTCCACTCTCAGGTTAACATCTTAACCGCACATCAGTGACAAAAGCAGCAACACCACGTATAAAGGCTTTCACCTCACCACACTTTAGGTCAACAAAGTGCCTCCCTGAATTCTTTCTTCGGGGTTTGCCCGTTCAGAAAGAAAGCAAAATGTATATGCCACTCAAGTTGCCACGAAATGAAGTCTCTACAAGGAGGCTTGAATAGACCGAAAGCATTCAGATAGAAGAAAGAAAATTTAAAATAAAGTAAATAAACTCAATAAAAATAGTTTTCCTTGGCTTTCAAGTTTATGGTGTGAAATGCATTTTTCGGGAACGCATTTACGCGCAAGAAACACCTACTGAGCGTGTTTAATCGGCTTTCAGCATATTCTCTTCACTTTTCTATGTGTCTAGCGGTAAACCGCCTCAATATCGTAAATATATGCATCACATTGCCTGCCTTGCTGAAGTGGAAAGCTGAATGAACTAAAATAGGTGATCGAAGGTCAGATTGCTGCGTCTTTACGGTTCGTTTATTCTGTACAGGCAAGCGTTGAATAAATATGAAATTACAACCGGAATGATGAACGAAACGATTGCAAAGCAACGGTTTTATGCTGCTAGAAAATACAAGACGCAGCTACTTTTGAAAGGCTATCTGGAATGTCTTATCGAATAGTTTCCTGCTCCCTTTAGCTTGAACGATAAGCGCTTAATGTTAACTTAGTTTGGTGCGCATATTTCTTTCAGCAGTGATGGGTTCATTGGTAGGTCAGTGTTTTTAAATGTCTAAGAGCATTTTTGTACGTGCGCCTCAATGCGTAAAGGAAGGTGAATCTTTCCAACACAAGTATGCATTCGTGCAAAACCTGTCTGACGGTTTCTTTTTGACTTGTTTTCAAAGTGATCTCTGATACTCTGAAGAAAAGATAGAATTCGGCTGCGTAAAATGAGGGCATCATCTATAAGTTCAAGCGAACATTATAGCCTTCGCATTCGTCTTATTCTCGAATACGCTAAAAGTAAGGTAAGTACAAAGAGTGAGTGCGTAAACAAATAATGGACTACTCACGTAAACTTCTCCGTGGCGACGACCATAGGGTAGCTTAAAAATAAGTTCTATGTAAAAAAAAAAAACGATGAGTACCTGTTTTGACCCACAATTTGAAGATGCGGTGGGAATCGTGAAAAGATTGAGCACGCTGCCGAGAGGGCGATTGACTCCAGTAAAGAGGGAGAAAGCAGAAAAGGAGGTCGCTAAAAGGCGCAATTTTGGGAGGAGGCTTTTCGAAAAAAGACCAATGGTTAAAACGGTCTCACCGAGGTATACCTGAGAGTACAGAAACGCATATGTGCTGTATACCGTACTCGGGTATTGGATCCCTGATCGATGCCACCGGGGTAAAGGGGAATGAGGCAGCAGATATCGACTTCATATTAACGGCATTCCCCCAGTGGGTCTTTGCACTTTCTTTCACTCTGATATTGCGGTTTTTCCTCCATTCCTCTCCCCGAAGCTGCTTTTTCTCGCCCATTTAGATGGTGACCTCCGAGCCAACCAGCCATTTGGGTCCTCCGCCTCTCTTTTTTTACTTGCCCTTTGTGTGTCATTGCAGACAGCCGCTGTTTCATGACCGTTTGCCCCACCGTCTGCCGCGCAAACATGGTCGCTAGTGCGATCGAGACAGGAAGAGTCGCTGGCACCACTAGTGTTACATGAATCATCCGCTCTCCATCTGACTTTTTTTTTTCTTGGCAGCTTACAGAGCGCATGGCAGCAGTTGTTCGCTCGCAGGGCAAAAGATGCCCGACCGTGTATGGCACGTCCTTGGACGAAGCAATAATGATCAATTCTGCACGTCGACCAGATCAAAACCAAGGACTTGCTGCATGTTACAGCAGGAGAGGGAGAAGCAAATGAGAGTGTAGCTGGGAGGCGACTACGTGCGCTTGCGAATTGTTTCTCAGAAAAAGTTTTCTGCCCTCCAAGTGTGCACAGGAATGGCTAATCTGCTGATTTGTATTGTATAAGGTCTAAAGGGACTCTGAGGCACTCTGCCCCGTTTTCGCGTTTTATTTGGTGTGTTTTGCATTTATTTTTGGCGCTTTTAAGTAGCAACAATCAACAGCTACCAACTCGCCAAAAATGATGTTCCCTTACGACTAATTGAAGTTGGCCTGTGTCTTTAGACTGTGCTATTTTAAAGGGATACTGAGGCGGTTTTCGAATCAGCTAATTTTTTAGGGTTTTGAAGTAGTGTCATTGCTGATCACGTCTGTGAAATTATTTTTTCGATTTTGGCTAAAACAGTGGCGCAATCACCAATTAAAAACGCGATGTTAAAATCTCCCGCGCCCCGCGCGAGCGTAGGAGAGGAGAACAGCGGAGAGGGAAACCTCGTCCGTGTCGGCCAACGTGACGTCACGTTGAGGAGCCGGGGAGGATACTTCGGCGCACCAGAGCGAGCTTTCAGCGCGCGTTGTTTCTCGTGCTGCGTGCGTTGTGACGTACAAAGCGTGTCAGCCGACCTTGAGAATCAGATTCAACACGAGGTACTACTCTGCGTTCGTGTCCATGAACAAATACGGCCGAGACTGTGTCGTCTTCCACTGTTTTTAGCAAGATCAAAAGCTCGCAGCGCAAGCGCTCGCTGCTGTGACGAAGAATTCAAGCTGACCAAAGCAAGCCTACTCTGCTCGAAGCACTTTCGTAAGAGCGGCTACATGCAGAGCTTGTCCCTAATGTGACCTCTGGAGATTTCTGTCGTAAAGGCGCGGCTGAATCATAACACAGTTCTTCAATTTTCTCGCGTATGAGAGGCGCGTCACCATTCCGAAGAAACATGCTCACTTAGCCCCTGAAGAAACCTTATAGAGGCTTAAGCATGTGTCGCTCTCCTCAGCTTAGGTGCGGCCAGACCACCTGAGACGTGCTCAGTAAGGCTCGGTTAGTGATTTTATACTCGGTTCGACGTGTCCAAGTAAGCAAGCAAGCAAGCATAGCAAAGCACAATAAAGCAAAGCAAGCAAGAATCGAAGCTCTTCATATGCGGCATCTCGTTTAATCGTAGCGAATCAATTAAAATGAAAGCGTTCGACGTTGATTTCGGACGCAAATTTATGAGAGAAATGAATGCCAACCGAGTTTTTGCAAAAAAAAAACACCGCAACCTTACTCGGTTTCTTCATCAAGTTGTGGCAGCGGGCGAGTTGCAGCTAGCTTGGCTTTTAAACACACATGTAGTTGGCAACTACTTCACTGAACCTAAACTGCAAATCTAGGAGGGGCGAACGTTTCCGAAGCAGCGATTAATATTTTCTGGCATCTGCTGAACGCGCCACGAGTGAAGCAGCAGCCTTGTGCGCGTATTTGGCTTGGTTTCCAGCGCACAATGATTGCGTCATTATCTTGTGGTCACATGCCTCGCAGTACTTGGCCACTGCGCTTCGCTAATTTTGACACCAACTTTGTGCTCCTTCATCGTTTCCTTGAAATACTTTCTTGCCCCAACCTGCAACGCCGGGTACTGAGAACAGGATTTTTTGTACACAGTGCATTGGGCCTTTTCTTTAAGATGACGCTCTTCCGGGCGAGCCAGGAGGCGTCCGGTGGTGGTAATTGACTTGAGTATTGTTCGCACGCCCTCCTTTCCGTGAATACGAGCCAAGGTTGTGCTGGCACCTTTTACGCATGGTCTGCATCGCGTCTTTGACGCTGGCGTATGCTTGTGCTAGGCGTAGAATTTTTTGCTTGTGTCTTTTTTGGTTTCAGGTGATACGTGGAATGAGCAAACTGTAGTGTCCTTTTCTTCGGAGGTCAGTAAAAAAAAATAGTCGCCGTATTCGCTTTTACAACGACACGGAAAGCTGCGATCTCCACGCAACGCAGCGCCGGATCCGCATCGGCAGCTTCTCCAGTCCTCAAAGTGACGTCACGACCTCTCTTGACCAATCACGGGCGGCGGCGCGCCGCGTGGCGTGCCCCGCGGCACAGGCCGCATTTTTCGGCTAAAAAAGGCAATTCGCGTTTGTTTTTGCCTTATTTGGATGCGATATTCCAGTATACAGCATGAAAAACTATAGGATGCCGCTGCCAGCCCGATTTTCAAAAAACGTGCTTCAGTCTCCCTTTAAAGACGACGAGACCACTCTCACCGCAAGCACAGCTTCATAAGCTAGAAAAGAAAAAAACGAAATACAAGCGTCGCCATCGCCGGCCGATATCGCAAGTAAACTGGCAACGTCGACAGCAAATTTAGAGTTCATCCCAGAGGCTATGTTACACCAACCTTCACGGTCCACGCCAGGCGGCATCGCTTGGGAAGACGGCGCCACCTGGTGCCTCTTCCCAAGCGCCTGTACAGGCGCCTGTCAGGCCCCTGTTAGTCTGCGCTTTCCCTGTGTGCTTCTTTTCTCTTGTCCCGTCCTTTCTGGACAGTTATTTATTGTTCTTATAATGTCGTACCAACTAGACCCTCACCGAACCCTTTTAGACTGTCAGAAGAGCTCCAGAATCTACCCTCTTTGCACCGGGTCATCAACCTTCTGATCTAAAACTGCCAGCTCACGCAAATCTCCAAGATCCCGGGATCATATTGATTCTTCAGTTGTCTAAATTTACCGCATTTTCGCTAAAAACCGACCATCTGAATCTCCCTGTCATGCCCGATACACGCTAAGCGTAACCACGCAGCCGGACTCAGCTGCCATAGAAATGGCGCGCTTGCCGCCGCTGCCACCACGTGCCGTCGATGCATATCGACGGCACGTGGTGGCATGACCGACAAGGACACCAAAGAGACTGTCAGTATATCAAAAAATAAAACTATACCTCCAAAAAACGTTGCACCTAACAACTCTAAGTTGCAATAATTCAGTTTTTGCGATTTACCTCACTTAATTTCCGTAACAGAGCAAAGTACTATGAAATATATAGGTTAGTAGTTGCAGCATTGTTTATAATTCCTCTTTCTTCGTAATGTGTTTTTAGATGACGCAATAAGCATATATGATAAGTGACGGAGTGTATTGAAGTAAAAACATGTTTCAAAGAGAATACCTGTTTCTCCTATTGATGGATTACGACAGCAGTCTTAAGGCAGGAGCATGCTTCATTTCAACTGTGTTTTGTGTTTAGGTTTGCTTAGATGGCACATATTATGTGCGTGGCACTCCCTGCAGCAAACACGAATGGCGCAAACCGACTCATGTTGATGAAGCGAAAATTACCTGCCACCAAATTTCTTTCTCCAGTGTTAATCGGTTTCCATGGTCTATTGAGAACCTCAAAGGCCACTCAAATTTCTCCCAATGACTTGCATGCATGCCATCCACGTGGGCACCATCAGGAGCTCCCATTATGGGCAAACAACCTTTCTTCACAGGCACTCCGTGCATTTTCTCACTAACGTATTAAGAAAATAACCGAGGTTGAATGTTCCCATAGTGGGAACTTCCTGCAACAAATGAGGCATTTGCGCTCACTTTTTTCGTAGCGTGCGTGCTAGTACAACGACTAGGCCCAATAGCATGGCCTAATTACCTCGTCTAACAAGTTTGCTTCCTTGCACCGTCTTCTCCGTAATGTGAGGGCGCAAGAACACCTTCCTATTAGCGGTGAAGCAAATAAATTTGTTTGCCTTCTCCGGCCGAGCCGCTCAGCTTTCTTTTCCTACTAAAGGTAAGCAACATGGGTATCTCAAGCAACGGCTGCACCAACACTAACACTTCCCAAGAACATTGCTCTTTTTTTTTTGCTATGTAGCTAACGACGTGTTCGGGCGATCCACTTGGCTAAGCAGGATCAGAATGTTCAGCAGAATGCGCTAAGCGAAGCTCTTCTTTGCAACCATGCTTGTTTTTTGCGGTGCTGGGTGATGGGGAAGCTTGAAAGAGCAGCAAATTTTCCTAGCAATTTAGCCTTCATCGCCGGTCATTTGGCGGTAAGCGAGCAACAGCCCAGAGACGAGCGAGCCTTCTGGCCGGCAGATTGAAATCAGGGGTAATGCTTGGGCTCTTTTGATGTAAGCAGTTTTATCTCTTGTATGGCCGCATCTGGGAGACCCCTTTCTTAGTGCACCCAGCTGTACGGCTTTCGCTCCTGCTAAGCTTGGTAACCGATGTCTCAAAATTCTGCGTTAAAGTCTGTACGCAAAGCAAGACTCGTAGACGGCGCTTCATTTTATGCGTGTGCGGAAACTTGCTGCTACACAATGTTCGTTCATTTTGATCAACTGGTTTGTTTTGGCGGCGATAAGCTTGCCCATTTTGTGCATTTTTCTTTTTCCTGCAGCATGTGCGCGAAGCCTTGGACAGGAGTATACAGCTTACGCGCTCTCTACCTCACAGCGTGTCTTCCACGCGTGATTTTGCTGAACTCGAGCGTCGTTACACAATTAGAGGGGCCTGCTCAGTATAAACCGTTTTGGGGCAACGCCCTGCAACAGTCCGAAACGAACGCTCAGCACCCCAATTCCTGGCCATCTGGAAGGCATGGGCGGCCCAGCTGCTGCTCTTCCGTCTTAGTTTTCGATGTTCTCGCGTCTCTGACCATTTTGCGCGTTACGTCAGTCCCGTTAGAAACTGTCCGCTTTCATCACGGGCCGGGGCAAGTAAACTCTTTCCTCATCATCTTCTCTGCTTGTATTTCTTAGCTTGCCGCATCTCCTTCGCCTATTTTTCTTTCTTTTTCGTTCCTAGCCTCGAAGAATGGTGGACAGACTACTTCTTCATTACCGTAATGCGCTTAGATCTACGCCTCTCGAGTGAAAGGAGTCCCTCTTATAATAGGTCATCCAACGACCACCATCCATTAAGACTCTGAACATGGAGCCTCCAAACAAGCGTTTCGCGCTGGCACAGTTGCTCAGTTTCACAGCAAGAAGTTGGCGTGAAACAATCGTGCTGACTTGTGCTAACCAACGCTGCTCGACCCAGTGAAGCTCAACCTGAGACAACGTCATCAATATGGAGGTGGGCTGCAGGACATAATTCGCTGTGCATGCGTCTGCACCGCGCGATAACCATAGCGATTCACAAATGCGCTATATTTAGCAGTGCACGTAGTGTATAAGCTGCTGCCTAGTTGCACAGGTACAGCTGATTTCACGATATTCAGACACGATAAAGCTGTAGAGGATGGTCGAATGATCATAGTGGCACCTGTACACAGTACACCTTTGAATCCTCCGATGTCGGAACCTGACAGTGCTCTTCGAATATCCCCGGTGTAATGCTGCCCGACGGCAAGAAGTAGCACGACAGCTTTTCACGACAAGCAGCCCGTAGCATGTTCAGTGTAACAAGCACAGTAATGGAAAAAAGTCTGAGGGTTGTGGATTTCGCAGAAAAAAAGTAATCTGTTGCCACGTTGGTCATTCGTCTCGAAGTTTTCCAGGTTTATGAAGAGCGCAGCTCCTCCTGTCCTTCAATGCTTTTTGTTGACCTCGTTGGCAGGATCGAATAGAAATTAATTTTTTTTTTTGTGAACCAATATCCCGCAAACTGTGGCTCAATAATGTACATATACGTAACACAAACCGAGCAGAGAGCCTAGCCTCCTGAAGATAGCGATACTTCACTGCTCTCCGTTATTGACACAGGGATGTAACGACATTGTGCGCTATGGAATTTGCGCCACTTGCGTTTAAAATCCAGAGCGACAACGGCGTCAAAGCAATAAAAGTAAATGCAGTGCTTGTGACAAAAAATTTTGTGCAGTATGCGCAATTTAGTTGTAGTGTAATCCAATACTCCAGGTCGGAGGCTCACGTGCATGCTCAAGGCTATTCAGGAGGATTATATGAATGAATTTTGTAGCCAGAGCTGCATTACCCGCAGACTCGCCGTTTCGCTGAGGGCCTTGGGCGCCACTTGTGCGCATGCTCGAGGAGCCGGGAGATGTCGGAGCCGCACAGCTGGTGCGCCGCGCGCCGCGCCGCTCTTCTCGGACCGAGAGGAGCCGCTGAGTGACGTCACAGCTACTGGCGCCGCGCGCCGACGCCGCTCGCCTCCGACCGAGAGAGTGACTATGTCGGAACCATTGAGAGGGCTGCGTGTTACTTTACGGATCACCAGGCCGTCTTTCTGGCAGTCAGTAAAGTTGTATAACACGTGCCTTCTCCACATGTCTCGTCTTTAATGTCTAACACGTAGCCTTGACGATACGCTAAACAACTAGCCGTAACCAGGGATATACCGTACCTCTCGCAACGCATATCTTGCCATAGCTGAGCTAAGCCACTGCCAATTTTTTTTATCTCCATGCATTTCAACGCTATGAAATTTGAGCGGAAGCAGTTCACTGTCGCGTAGCGTGGAACAAACCATGGGAAGACAAGGGCCTAACGGTCTTAGCAAAAGATTTATTAAACTGAAAAAGCAAAGTAGTCAGCGCATCCTCCTCTAAAGTGCAATTGAAGGCAAAAAAACCCCTTCCTCGTTCTGCGAAACGATGCCGCACGTCTTAGCCGCCCTCGCAAAAATCGTGCGCATTATATGCACACAACCATTGCACTCGACAAGATCGCGATTGCGAGGTTATCAGCTATCTCTGCAGAAACCCGGAGCATTCGAAAGAAGCTCCAAGATGTTTCGGTCTTTCTCACCAAAGATGTCTGATCTGTAATTTATTATAAATTCACAATTAGTTTCATCGACTTACTGATCAATTTGGCCCCACTCTTTAATCTACTAGCCTCTCTGCTAGCTCAGTTGGTACAGCGACTGCTCCAAAGAACCGGTGGTTCCTGGTAAGAACCCCACACCAGCATGAATGTTTCTTTATTCGCGAAGCTTCTGCCAGATCTGTACAGCTTTTCTTTGCAGCCGCGTGTCCGCGCCTGGGTGGGCGCTAATTGGTAATTGCTCCTTCTTTGCAACTGTACTCTACCATAGAGCATTCCGGTAAGATAAATTGGACTAATATCTCATTTACCTTTCTGGTATTTTGCCTTGCTTTGATCCTACGCGTTGTTATGCCCATTTCAGCGAGTTCTGCTTCCTCGCCCACTTTTTCTCCTCTCGACACCACTCCAGTCTTCTTCCCTCTGATGACAATGAATTCGCTGACATCAGCAGACGTTCCTGAGGAGCCTTTGTCTCTCGGCGACTATTGTCTACTTGGATTATTCAAGCTTCAGTCATCCTCACAACTGAGAGGCTGGTATTGTTCGTGTCTGACGACATCTCACTGGGCGCCATCATTTTAGCTCTTTATTTCTCACTTTCCTGCATTCTTTTTCACCCACTGCCTTCGGATCCCCTTATGACATCACATATGTCCTATAGGACGTCATTGTCCTCTTTCCGTTCCTCGAGCTCTGTTGAACGTATTCATCGTAACAGGGCAGCTCCCCTCCTCCTCTCTAAATTTCCTCACCGTTCCGCTCAGCTCATTAACGGTGACGATGGCAAAAAGAGGTGCTCCTGCTGCTCATCGCACTTCTCCTTCATGGAAACTCTGTTTCTCCTCAGGATCTCCTTCCTATCTGACGTTATTACTGTGGAATAGTGCTGCGCTGGCAGACCCTGGCCTCATTGTTGCGTTGACGTTAGGTGGCTTCTACACGCCAACGAAATCATGACAGGATCCGTAATCATCGGGAATCGTCAGACAGACTGAAGAAAATAATATTTACTTGGTCAGTTAGCAGATGACAACTGTTTTCAGGCATTATATGAAAGGATTTTGCCTGCTCCGGGTGCCAGGTGCAAAGTGCCGACTCAAAGTAAGGGGGTCCTAGAACCAGCCTTTTCTGTACTTCTCTTTCTTTCATGGAGGAATGCTTCATTTCTCCCCGCAGTAACGACCTTTGGAGTCGCTTTTTGGGTGCCGCAGCTGTGGCCTAGTGGTTTGGTCGTCCGCCTCGCCTGTGGGAGGTGGCAGGTTCGAAACCCACCGTCGGATACCCACCGTATATGGGTTCGGCTCCCTCCGACCTTGCGACCGGTTTGTTCAGGGGGTGCAGCCATGGGAGATGCTCCGTAGACCCCGCTATGCCCTTCGGGGACGTACCCTGTTTCGAACAGCCGCCTGAAAAGGTGGCTCGATGTATGTTACTGTGTCGTCTCGTGGTGGTCTCTGTGCCGCCTAAGTGTTATATGTCAACCATCGACATGGGTGATGCCCAGGCCATCAATGGCATGGGCAATGCTCCGGGCGTGAAAGATACTTCAAGTAGGAAAATTCTACAATTCATTCAGTATACACTGTTGCGAAGTAGGTCGCCTAGCAGGATTCATCCTGCTCTACCCCAGATGTCAACGTTGGTTCACCTATTCAAATATGAGCTGCATCCCAGAGTCATTATCTTCCTTTCAATCATAAAGTACCACAACCAGTATCCAACTTGTAAGAGTGCTTCAACATTGAGATTTCTGGGATGTTGAAAAAGTTCATCAGGTCGAAATTTCACCCTGAGATTTATATCTTGATTCAGACCGACAGCAAAGAAGCGCAAACATCCAGAGAAGGAACACGATAAAAACACGGACATATCAGTAAACATTTTTAGAGATGTGCCGAGTACACCACAATGCATAGCTCAGAAGAAAGCAAATCTATTTCACCTTGAAATATTTATACACGCTTTATGTACGTGTGTTAACTAAGAGTGCTTAGTGCAGCGAGCCGGAAAAGGCTCCTGAGGATTCAGTGTCCATGCGTTCAGATTTTCTTGATCGCTGTTTTTTCCTATTTGTTCAGTTGACTTTTCATTTCATTTATTTAGTAACTTTGTCAATATATTCTCCATGTTATCCTCTGCAACATCACACCACGTTGCTGAAACGGTAGAAATAAGATTCCGGAAAGCCTAAGACTTTTCTATACAGACGGAATAATTTACCGTTGCATTCTTCACTTTTTGTGACGCAGGACATGTGTGCGTGCGCGCGCGTGTGTGCGTGCGTGTTGCGTGCGTGCGCGCGTGCGTGTGCGTGTGTGTGTGTGTGTGCGTGTGTGCGTGCGTGCGTGTGCGTGTGCGTGTGTGCGTGTTAGCGCGTGTGTGCGCGCGCGCGCGTGTGTGTGTGTGTGTGTGTGTGTGTGTGTGTGTGTGTGTGTGTGTGTGTGTGTGTGTGTGTGTGTGTGTGTGTGTGTGTGTGTGTGTGTGTGTGTGTGTGTGTGTGTGTGCGTGCGTGCGGGGGTGGGTTTGTGTGCGTGTGCGTGCGGGGCTGGGTGTGCGTGCGAGCGCTAGTTCGTACGTGCGTGTGCGGTGGGGGTGATTGCAAAAGAAGCAGTGGGAAGTCACCTGTTCGGTTGCTGGAGTCAAGAGCGGACAAATAATACGACAGCACAAAATCACAGCCCTTGCACACTAACGTTATTCATTGCATGAGGAGAGTTGAAAGAGAAAAATAGACAAACTATCCCAGAGACAGAATGAATGAAAACCGAGTTTGTGAATGTGTACATGTACGTCGGCTCTTGGTGAATGTAGGCGGGCGGCGCAAAAGCTGCACAATTGATATCAAAGGGCCCGCTGTATTCGAGACGAAAAACGGAAGCGGCGTGCAATCGAGCGAGCTTTATTCTTCCATTTTCGAAGCAGTGTGGCGGAAAAATTTCCATCCATTCTTCACGGACTGCGTCTCGGGGACACAGAAGGCAATGAGACTACCTAAAAAAAATAGATAGAAAAGACAAAAGAGGTCTAATCAATTCACAACAGGCGCGGCCGAAGCATGGTCATGAATTCCGCTCTGCGGGCCCGAGTACGATGGCTCCAAATCACTCCGTTTCTATATTTCGACTTTCGACGGGTTTGCCTGGTATTTGCCTTGAGCCTTTTCAACAACCCTGCATTGCGAAAATGCCTAACCTCTGGACTACCTTTGTCTCATTGTGTGCCCAATCGCTATATGTCTCCCGTCTACCTCCGGCTCACCAGCCCCCTCAAAACGCGTGTTTCGGAAAATCGGATCGTTTCAATCGAGACTTGTTCGCTCCTTCTATAGCTTCTAAGTGTTTTCCGTATCCAGGGATACGTCAATAATGCAGCTTCAAATAGCACAGAACCATCAAGTGCTGCTGTGGAGTGGCGCCAGCGTTTACGGGCAACAGAAATCGCACTAGTATTTGCTTTTCTTTTAAGCTTTTGGAAGCCGAGAGCATGTTGGGATCGGGTAAGCTTCATTTCATGGCAAATGAACCTCTCGCAGTAAACAGCCGAGGCATCATGCTCTATCAGTACTATTGAGATCTATTTATCCATCGATATCTTTTCCTTCCGATCAATGCACTTCGTTCAATATTGAATTCAATTATGGCAGTACTGCATTGAAACTTCATTCAGCGAAAAAGACGAACACAGAGAAAGGAAACGACACACACCGAGCGCTCGTTTCCTTTCTCTGTGTTGGTCGTTTGAGCTGAACGAAGTTTCGACTACGTCTTGCTAGCTAGCCCAGCACGAAGTCTTGTAACAGTACTGCGTGTACTTTAGCTCTTAGCGTGTTAATTCACATGATGCGCTAGCCATTTGCGGAAACACAAGGAAAACCATAAAATCTAAACTGTATACTATAAAACTGCTGTGTTTTCCGATATTTTTTGGTGTTCAAGTTTCAAGTGAAAAGTAGAGTGGAACTTGTGATATGATAGCCTAGAGAGTGTGTTTTACAAGACATTATCACTTTTATCACTGTGGCAGACATTTCTACATTAAAAACATAGAACTCCCTCGCTATTTGTTGCTTAGCCGCAAAGTTACTCACAGGTGTGATTTTTTCTTCTCGACAAACAGAAATTGCGTGCAGAAAGCATACAACAGTTGACGAGTGAACGCCAAGATCAGGGTGCAAATTCATGACCCATACTTTACATGCTTAAATACCAGTTTTAACCAGCTGAACTTAGTTCGCAGTGTTTAAATAAAGGAAGGGAAGTGATGCCGAGGGGCAGAAGTGCTGCACGAGAGAAAGCATGCATAAAAAACAAGACTTCTTTACAAGCTTCACGGTACAAGCTGCCATTTATGTTTCTTGTTAAAAGTAAGCACTAAGAATTTGGCCTTTCATGAAAAAACCGTGTGCTATATATATATATATATATATATATATATATATATATATATATATATATATATATATATATATATATATATATATATATATATATATAGCACACGGTTATATATATATATATATATATATATATATATATATATATATTGTAAGGGCATACGACCTACAGCACAAATGCGGCATGCAGAAAGGGGTATGACCTCAGACGACAGAGTCAGTGGTGCTTTGTTTAATTTCGTAGGCCTCTCACCTCGGAAGAGAGGTGCGCAAGCCGTAAGTTTCATTAATGCTATTTTGCACTGTGTTAAATTTAAAATAAAATACTATTCTCGTTGCTCGCGCTCACGAGTGTTTTTGAAGCCACTCTGTAGTATATTTACTTTAAATTTGTCAAACTAGTGGCCTTTCTCGCGGAGGGGTTTCGAAAGAGGGAGATTGGGGATTGATTGAGTATGTGAGCGGTGGTTACTAAATCTGAATCGGATGGAATTGTCTGTTTGGCCTATGTATTGCATTCGACAGTCTCCACACTCGAGCATGTAAACCACGTTGCTGGAATAGCAATTTAGGTCTTCCCGGATAGAATGCTTGAAATTTGAATGGGTGCTTTTAGCCAGTGCCGTGGTTTCCATCTGTTTCCAGACTTGGCATCGGCTTTTTCCGCATGGTGTGCAACCTACAGCTCTCGGTTTATTGACTATTGAATGAACAACTTGGTTTTTTAGATTTTTTGGTCTTCTACATGTTTCCTGGGTGACCTATGTGAAAATTTTTGAAAGCCGCTCACTTTGTTCTATTATACTAAAGTGTTTTTTTAGGAATTCGTTAATGTTCGGGAGGTTACTTATGAAGGTTAGTATGAGATTACAGCGCTGTGATGTTGGCAGAGATTCCTTAATGACGTGATTAATATTAGTTGCTTACGCCTTTTGAATGGCATCGTTCATTATAGAGGACGGGTTGCGATTAGCATTTTCGCGAAAACCTTCCGATCGTGATCTTCTTCAGGATATACAGGGTCTCTTCTGAAAGTAGTAGGACTGGTTTTTTCCTGCGCGAACGGGTGGACTAGAGGTGGTCTGCGCGTGCAGGATCGTTGAAGGGGAATATTGGGAATGCTGGGAAAAATCGGCAGTCGGCTCTCGGCCGTTGAAGAGAGGAGGTCGCTTGTACTGTGAACCCCTGTCGAAACGTCTCGTCACGCAGAATCGTCGAGCGTTTACTGCATCAGCAATACGCGATCAAATTTTCAGTAGATATTGGTAAAATGGGCAAAGAGAGTCCCAACATGATTAAAGAGGCCTACGGTGATGCTTCCATGGGTAGATCAGGTGTTTTTTGAGTGGAACAAGCTTTTCCGAGAAGGTAAGGAAAGAGTGGAGGAAGACGACCGCTCCAGACGCCGTTCGACCAGCAAGACCAACGAAAATGTGTAGCGAGTGAAACATTTATTTAACAGTGATCGTAGGATGAGTATCAGAATGATTGCTGATGACATGAGCATTTCTCAAACCCACGTTTTTGAGATCGTGACAGAAAACTTATCCATGAGGAAAGCGTGCGCGAAGTTAGTGCCGGGAGTGTTGTCAAAGGAGGAAAAGGCCAACCGGTCGGATCTTCTTCATCATGTGAATGAGGACCCCGATTTTTTGCCCAGCACAAGACGGCAACGCTGCCTCAGCCCCCCTACAGCCTCGACTTGGCCCCGCAAGACTTTTTTCTATTCCCGAGAATAAAATCGACGCTGGAGGGGAAACATCACGGATCGGTAGAGGTGGTTCAACAGGCCGTGATGAGATAGCTCAACAGCATTCCGGTCCAGGCGTTCCTGGAGGCGTACGAAAACTGTAAAACTCAATGGCAGCAGAGTGTAGGTGCGGAAGGGTGCTACCTTGAAAAATTGTAATCGTTTGTACTATTCTCTTGAATAATTTTTGTTTAAAAAGATGAGTCCTACCACTTTCAGAACAGACCATGTATGCGCGTGTGTCTGTGTGCGACGACGTTTCAGACAGAGCTGCCTCTTCTCACAACTATTCTTCTCACAACTACTTATTCTAACACCGATTGCCAATCCCTTCAATCTGACCTGGATTCAGTAACAGCATGGTGCTCAACCTGGCTTATGCAACTTAATCATTCAAAAACTAAATTGATGTCTTTTACTAACAGAATGTCTCGAATTCAAACAGCATACTCCTTAAATAATAGCTCACTCGAACTAGTCACCACGTAGAAGTACTTAGGACTTCACCTTCATTCAGACTTAGCATAGAACCACCATATTAACCTTATGCTTGCATCTGCTAATCGGTCATTAGGTCTCTTAAAACATAACCTAAAGCATGCTCCTCCTCACCTCCGTGCCCATGCCTATACCACTCTAATTCGACCTAAAATTGAATATGCCTCGGCTATTTGAGACCCTTACCAATCTTACCTAATAAATAACATTGAATCATTGCAGAACCGCGCCGTTCGTTTTATTTACTCCGATTTTTCACGTAACACCAGCATCACAGCCTTAAAGAAACGCGCAGGTCTCCAGGATTTATGTCTCCGCCGCAAAATTGCACGACTATCACTTTTTCATAAACTTTATCATCATGCATCACTTCATAACGACTTTTTTTCTTTGCCTCCTTTGATTTTTGACTGCCGCGATCATCCCTTTAAAGTTAGGCGTTTCACGTGCAGAACATTTAACTATGCGCATTCATTCTTACCACGCACAATATCTGACTGAAACACTCTGCCTTCACATATCGCAACCACCACTGATCCTGATAAATATTTTAAACTTATATCTTCAGTAACTACTGCTTAACTCTTCGCATACATTGTTATTTTGTTTGTTCATGGCTTCCTTTTTTGCAGGGTATGTTACTAAAATGATTCATTGCATTAGTTTTCTGTTTGTATAATTTTAATACTGCTGTAATCTTCGTTCTTTGCCGCGCTGCCATTCTTTTGATTCTTTTGCTTACTTATGTGATGCAAAGTGTCTTATTTGTGCTTTTATGGTTTGTTTTATATTTGTGGTTTTGTTTTATTCTGTTCAATTGCCTGTGCCCCCCCCCCCCTATGTAATACCCTCTCGAGGGCCTTTAGGGGTATTCTGTATAAATAAATAAATAAATATATACTATAGGCTATATATACACCTTGTTTTCGTGAGTGTCTTGTTGTTTTGGCACGCAACGGCAAATATTGTGCCCTGAGTTCTGTTAATGCTGCCCTTTATGTAAATCAAGAGTAGCGGGGAAAGAATGGACCTATACACCTGTTTCTTTTACATTCAGTGTTTGGTGAAAGTATTTACGCCCCAATGCAAGGAAAACGGTCTCGGGCTCTTGTAGAACAGGTTTCTACTTCACTGTTCTGAACAACTAAGAAAAAAAAGTCTGTTATATGTCATGTTCTTCGAAACATCCGTCATACATTCATATGGCACAGATCCAAACTAGATACGCTGGTAATATTCACCGAGAAGATATACCTCGATAAATAGATCCGTTAGTGGAAGAAGGCTATACATCAGAAAGAAAAATAAATTACTTTGGGCATACATCTTATCCACATCTTTAAACAGGAAATTTTGAGTGCTCTAGTACCGCATTGAAATCCTTTCACGCCACTAAGTTGATCCAGCCCACATTCAGTTTTCATCCAGTCACGGTGCAAACCATGAGAGCCACTCAGGAGATATCAGTGTTCATAAAGGTTGCAGAAAGGAGGTGAGTTTTTTCCGAATGAATCCGTTATTAGTGAACTCTTTTTATCCTTACCTTTCACCTGAAATCATTTGCTTGTGGTAAACTACACGCGCATATGCCCGTCAAATCTCATCTTTTTAGCCTACTGCCCTAAGATTGTCACACTCAGCGCTAAATTTGGGCCAACACCGACCTTACGCGCTACGTGTTTATAAAGTCAGATTCATTTTTCTTTTTCCGCTGTTTGTTTCCAACTTCTCCCTGTTCAAAACGCCCAAGTGGCATTTTGGAAGACTTCACCCGAGTAAACAGCGAGAATAGAACCCCTAATTTTGGAACACAGCAAACTGGTCAGGCATTACGAAGCATTGGCTGATCTTCTTTATCGTCATGCCTCAACGCCGCCTCGCACATAATGGCACTAGGTGCGCTGAGTTCTACGAAAGTGCACAGAAGTGCTAAGCGTGAAATTCGCTGAAGAAGAAGAAAAATCTAAAAGCTGCGAAAAATAAAGGCACACTTCTGGCGCCCCTTGTTCAAGCCAATTCCCAATCAATGAAGATAATGGAAAGAAAAAATTGAAGCTCAGTCAGTCTTTGCTTTAAAAATGTAAACAAGGCATTGAAGGCTGGAGAATGTTGGGCTGCTTTGAGCACAGGATCTCGACGGGCACCCTGCAAGTTATGTGGATATAAGTCTGAAGACAAACATCGATGCAAGGAGCTGCGTTCCTCTCACAGAGTTTTTGTAGATTCCGTCCGCCTTTCTAAAGACACACCTGGCATCGGGATAATCTAACCAGATTTTGGAATCATGGCACTGTATGCAATGTTTTCGATAATTTGGTCGCGGAAATCCTGCAGAACTTACTGCTGCCGTGGTCTGGAATTGCATTTGTAGTTTTTCTGCCTTATTTTTGCTTTTAAGCCCATATCCGCATATCAAACTCTTGTACAACTCATTACCACCAGAATAAAAAATTTGCTGCGTGGAAACCAAGGGGTGTGAGTTGAGGAGTCAACCTAGAAGACAAGCTAATACTGCCAAATTGAAGGCCGTCCTAAACGAAGGTGAGCCGAGCTTTTAAGTTAAGCCGGCGGATGAGATTAAGAAGTTTGCGATGATAGGGTGGCCGCAGCTGGAACAAGAGAAGGCAAATTAGGGAGACATGGGAGAGGCTTTAATCCGCCAGTGGGCGCAGTGAGGCTGCTGCTGCTGATGATGATGAATCGGCAATATGATTCAAAATATCGGAAGTCAAAAATACGGATTTGAAAGCTCGATGAGTTCACTTTCCCCGTTGCATGTTTATAAAATGGTTTTGCTGGCATTTCCAATGCATCAATCACAGACGCTCCCTGTGTATTTCATTGCGCATAAGCGGTTAACCTGATTTCCGGAACAATAATACTTGCCCCGACATCATTCTATAAACGTGCAGTACGGAAAATTCAACTTAAGTGGCTTTAAAATGCGTATTTTTGACATTTCGTGTTTCGTACCATATCCAAGATTAAGAAAATTTAAATACTGGGTTCATCTCCTATTATGACGACCTTCAATTTACAGTATAATCTTATAATCTAGCCAAAAAAATCGATCAGTTAAATTTAATTTCACTGATCATTTAATTATGGAGTTATGACGGGTACATAATGTCCTCCATGCTGTAGAATTAACCTGTATATAACCGCAATTCTATATCTCTCATGGCTTTTCGAAGAAATATCTGTATTGAATAATTTAACTCCACGGTACTCCTTCTGCATAGGCTATACATAAATGGATCGTTTTTCCCAATACGGATGGCATTTCTTAGATGCAACGAAATCATCAGCGGGCTCATCAACTGATATTTTTTTCTTCAGTCGAAGAGCCACCGGCGCAGTAGGTAGTCGAAACGACGAACGGCAACAGTAGTCACCCTGACAATTTGACGAGAACAACGCATCGGCCTCCAGTCTGCACTGGCGCGTGTGGTCGAGGAGTTTCAAAGGGCGTGTATCGGTATGCGTTTCCTTTCTCCTAGCCAGATTAAATAGACTCCAGACTCGTTCGCCGTTCCGAACTACAGCACAACAGTCCATGCAGTTGTCTCTACTTGACGCAAACGCATTTCATGCAAATAACGAGTCTCCTTCAAGTTTCTGACGTTGAGGCGCTGAATAAAAAGAAATAAAATGATAAAGAAGGAAAACGACAGAAGCCAAAAGAAGAGAGAAGGTAAGGAGCGTGCGTGAGTGCGGGCTGCAAATGGTATATGCAAAACAGCAAGGCTCAACGCTGCCCTATTGCTTTAAAATATAAGTTAAGGAAATGGAGGCGCCTTTTAGAGATGCAGTTCACGCGCTGAGTGCACACGAGAACTGCGGTGCGTGCCCTTTCCGAAAGAGCGACAAATTTCGAGCTGAAGGGCGTTTATTCGAAAGCAAGGGTTGTTAGTTTCCCTTTTGCGCCTCTTCTCGTTTACTGAGCGGGTCAAGCGCGAGCTATCCTAGGTTTAGCCGAACTCAGATCAAACCTTGATAATTTTGTTTGGTCGTAGAAAAGAAGTTATATTAATTGAAATTTCGGTCTATTGTTTGGAATGTGGTGGTTACAAGGTGCACGAATATTCGCATGTAGTGTTATTAGCAACCGGTATTCCAAGCATATTAGATCAATTTTTAAGATCATTGCTCGTTTTCGCTCTTGACAAATTTTGAATCAAAATGCCTTTGCGAGTGCGCACGCGGATGTGCAAATGTGTGTTGTCACCTGAAATTTTATGATAAAATACAGGAAACGCAGCTCACTGAGGCTGTGTGTGCCATTTGTTCAATGGAAATAATGAAAGCCAAGTTGCTTAATATGAATGATACGAATGGCAGTATCTCATCGGAGTATGAATACGGTTTGGTTATTTGTTTTCTTTACCCATTGAAAACAGAGGTAACAAGTAAAGCATCATTATGGGAGATCTTTACGCCATTGTCACTCGAGTAAAATCGCCTGCGCATGAGCAGATATCTTTAGTCCACCCTATTTTAGATAGATTTAGCGCTGTTCATTCTAAAACTTCGCCCTGAAGAATGCGAAAAAGGTATTCTTTGGCGAAACTACGGGTTCAGTGCGTTTCCATTCTTCCAACGCGATACGGTCGATGCGTTGATTGGTTGTGCGGTTCCAAATATTTGGTTTACACCGAATCTAGAAAACCAGTACACCGAAATCATCCAAAAGGCAAAAGAGATAAACTAGCCCAGTTCTTTTGTCGAATATCTTAAGAGTGTTGACATTATGTTGAGCCGCTGTAGGATAGAAGTCTGAGGTGCGTCTTACTACAAAAGTAGAATATACGAGCCTCGTTCACGTCATTTCAGTGCGATCGCACGTCCCTAATTTCGTCTCATGTTTTCATGTTGCTGCATGGCACTTCTCGTCATGATGCCTCTATTCTTACTGCCTGTTTTGACGAAAGTGAAACGCATATCAGGCTCCGTGTCATTGTCTTTTCTTCTCACCAGTAATACAAAGACTTTCTGTTCTGGTGGCGAACAACGCTTACTCGCAGGAATACTGATGACTACTGATGACCACTCTCCACACTGGGCCAGACTGCTGCAGGCAACGTTCTCGTCAACTCATAAAGGGGCACTGAACTCTCGTTAAGTCACGATACGTCACGAGCCGCGAGTTCTACTACACCAATAATAGCTCTGTGCAGATGGTAGTAACCACGATTTCGCATCATCATAGTGAAGCAAAAAACTTTTTTATGTAAATCACTATGACTATTGCCAAGGCAAGTGACAGAGGTAATCCAAACGATTACGCATCAGGTTTAGAGTGTTGCCTCCTCGCCGCCAAGCCTGGTTTATTTCTTTATAGGTACGCCGAATCGACTTGTTTTAGAGCGCGGCTCTTAGGCGCCCGTTTCTGCGTTTCGCGGAGAGGGCAGGAGAGGGCAGTTTTACTAGTGGGTGTTTTTTTCTTCGACAGAGAAGCTCCATATGTGATGAGTGGCTAAACAACATTGATTGAACCCCATGGACAGGGTGCTGTTTCGTAGCGAAAGCTACATACGCCAGTCAGCGGCGCATTTGGGGCGGTCGTCGCAGGCCAGTACTGCGCATGCGCCGGATCCATGGCAACCGGTTGCCATGGCTGTTTGGCAAACATCTGGCTCCCATAGTCGTTGGGCGGCGAGCATGTTATGCTGGGTGCCTAACGTACTTTTCGCTATGTATATCCTGGCCTAGCTGAGCCAAGCAACAGCAATTTTTTTATACCGTCCTTAAGACAGGAAAACGGTGAATGCACAAAAGTAACAAAATACATGCGAACCGCAACCTAAAACTGCATATCTCTGTCATGGGGGGATGGTAGCTTAAATAGTGGCACCCTCTTGAAGGAGGAGGGGGTAGAAGAGGAAAGGCAGGAGTTATACGCATTTGTTGTTATAGCTGTGAATTCTACCTGTATGCACTAAAGAAAGAGCTCGGGCTGCTACCTTCAACCGGCATGTTCTAAAGACACGAGGACGCAGAGCTCTCCGCTATACGCAAACGCACTCAGGTATAGACAGGCCCTGTTAGAGCTTCACCCCTCCGTGGGAGTTCGTCCTAATCACGACAGACATTAAGACAGCAGGCAGTAGCTGGGCTGCGTCTAGGCTCCTTCTCGAGTGGCTAACGCGCTGCCGAAAGGTGACCATGCGTAGATCAAGGTCTCCTTGCTAGCTAGACACTGGCGAGAGCGGAGAAGAGGCGGGCCGAAAGCGCAGACCTCGGCGAGGAGAAGCCAGGAGAAAGGGTGCAACGTGGACCCAACTTTCAATTAGGGAGAATTACTGGCCCGAACATTGGCCACCGGCTCCAGAGATGGCCTCACGGTCCGAGCTCTTCGAAAACAGGTCACCAGTGTTCAGCTTACCGCACAACTTGGACGCTGGTTCCCTCGCACCACGCCGCGAACTCAAGGCAGCGTCACTGGAGTGCATGTTAATGGGGCTCTGGGGAAAGTTCCATCCAGCGCCCAAGCCGACCTGTTTTCTCCTTCAAACGCAATAAAAAGCTTTCAAAGGGAATGCCGCTTTATTGGTTTCCAGGTTTTTACTTAGGCCCTACATAAGAGTTTCCTACTATTCCCCTTTGGAAAGAAACCCTGAATAAATTTGGGGGTGGTTCCGTACCCTCGGCGCTCTTTGTTCAGTCCACCCAGGTTTAGTTCGTCGGACTCCCTACGTGCACACGAACTCGCGTCTTCGTAGTGTGCCCTGTGATCGGCTTAATAACAAACCAGTTTTCTTCACAACTAGCAAACGTGCTCTTACTGCACAATTTAAACGCTGCCGCCAGGTACACCACTGCCTCATTACTCCTCCTTAGCTCCTGCCTCTGCGCGAACTCGTAGCTGTCTGTCCAAGCTGCAAATTGTTCTGATCTTAGGTGGATGCCGAATTTCGCTGCGTTAAAATCTTAGAATTGGATTATGGATTATCTTTTTTAACGTCTGAAACCGATTGAGGCTATGAGGGACGCCGTAGAGAACAGCCGAAAATTTCGACCACCTGGGGTTCTTTAACGTGCACCGACATCGCACAGTACACGGACCTCTAGAATTTCGCTTCCAATCTTACGTGAGGTAACAAGCTTTGGAAAAGAGGATAAACTAGGATAATTCATTTAGTTATTTCTGCCCTAAACACCTTGTTTCCTCAATTTTCATTCCAATTCCTTAATGTTTTATGTTTTATTCAAAATGTTTTATTCGTTTTGCCAGATTCCTCAGTGTTTATTTATGAACCACTTGAGATAAGGCTGGATAAATGTTTCTTCTGTTTGGATCTGCACCAAAGTCTGGCTACTCCCCCACCATGGGTATGTGCCATCACTTCAAAGGCAACAAAAGCAGCAATCACTTCGCGAGAGGCAAACAAAAACCGTAACCGTAAATCACCAGTCACATGCGCAATCACCGCAAAAGTTACACGGACACATGCTAAAAGTACCATGTTAGCTGGTCTGTCTTCACTTTTTTTTCGGCAGAAATAAGCGTAATCTCTTAATGCATCTTCTCCCCATCCATATTTATGCAAAACGCCTTTGTAGAAAAGTAACGCATAGAAGGCAAAAGAAACAAGCGGGACAATTCTGCATATGCCGCAAAAGACTAAGCATCTTTATCCGAGTCGGTTATGGCACACTTATTTAGGTCTGCGTTCCCTTGCTTTGAGTAGCGCTACAAAAACAAGTGGCGCAAATGGACACAAGCACAAGTGTCAGGGTTTGTTACCCTCTGTGTTCATTATGTTTCTTCAGTTGCGTAACGCTTCCATGATACCTTTTTTACTGTACAGCGCCTGTGCTCAAATTGTCGAAACTGCCGCTTGATGACACTGATATTTTAGAGCGGCAATTCTATTGTAGATTACTGCAGTTACGATCTAGCAAGGAACTGGAGAATAAGTTTGTACCTGGACGAAGAGAACATTCGTGGTCGTAGTTCACAGCCTGACTGAAAGGCGTTTTGAAATGTGCTGCACGATAAAACCTTCAGCTGTATTAAACTGCGTGCGAACACACCGCAAACCTTCCAACGACGTTCAAAACAAAATGAATTGAAAATATTCCAAGAGCGCTCTTACAAAAAATGGCTGAGGCTTAACTTGGTTAAGCCTGGAGAATGCGAAGCATCATCGTGTCGCGTAATTTGGAGGCGCACAACCACAGCGACGGCGCGAGGTGGGCCCCCGTTTCTCCACTGTCGTGACGTCATCGTGTCACGTGGTGTGACGTCATGTATCACGTGATTTGGAGGCGCACAACCACAGCGACGGCGCGAGGTGGGCCCCCGTTTCTCCACTGTCGTGACGTCATCGTGTCACGTGGTGTGGCATCATCGTGTCACGTGATTTGGAGGCGCACAACCACAGCGACGGCGCGAGATGGGCCCCCGTTTCTTCACTGTCGTGACGTCATCGTGTCACGTGGTGTGACGTCATTTTCTCCACTGTCGTGACGTCATCGTGTCACGTGGTGTGACGTCATGTATCACGTGATTTGGAGGCGCACAACCACAGCGACGGCGCGCGGTGGGCCCCCGTTTCTCTACTGACGTGACGTCATCGTGTCACGTGGTGTGACGTCATGTATCACGTGATTTGAAGGCGCATAACCACGGTGAAGGGCGGAAATGGTAGCTAAAGTAGTATGCTTCGCATAAAAACGAACGTCAAGAAAAGGATCGACGGGGATGTTCATTCGCGTATACAAACAGTTTGCAGTTGGAAGCTTTCATTTCGGCCAATATTAAAACGGTTGAAGTGACACAAGACGAATCCACGGAAACAAAAAAATAAAAAGATGACGTATGGCGGAAGGAGCCACTAAGACTCAAGAGTTTTGCTTCTTTGGAACAGAGAAAAAAATAGAACCGAAATATGAAAACTTAGCTGAAGGGAATGGTTGAGAACAGCAACCCAAGACCGACCGGGGAAGGTGCGGGGCTTGAAATGAAGGCTGACTCAAAGCGACCCTATGAATACATTCTTTTCTGTTCTTTCTCCTTACAAAGCATCGTGGCCGGGCTTCGCATCGAGCTCGTATAGAAGGGTGGCTCCGAGGTGCTCGACGGCCTTCATTTGTCATTGTCGCTTGCGAGAGGAGTTCGATATCATACCCTTGGGACAAAACACTGCAGTACTGCGGCAACTAGGGAAACATTCCTCCAACGAAGACAGTTTTTATAACGAGAAAAAGGGGAACTGAAGTAAAGATATAAAGTTTGAGGAGCAGTCGCTCTACTTTTGCCTGTTTATTTCCTTAGTACCACGCAATGGTAGCCTGAAGAAACCGGCATGTTTTTCGGGCAGGGGTAAAAAAACGCAAAACGTAGCGCGTGCGACGGGCGAGCAAGGAAGACGGCAGTTACCCGGATGCTGCAAGTTCGCAACAGTGCATCATTCCAAATGAAACTTTGTTGCCTGCAGGCAAAGCAATGCACCGTTCTTTTTTTCCTTCAAAATTATTTCCTTATATATTTCACATCAACTACTTTCAATCATCCATAGCGCTATGTTTAATGCAATTTCATATAGTAACAGCATAGGCTGCCGAGGAGAAATGAAAACGCATCCAATAAATATTGCTGTATTCTGAAGGGTGGCATCTTTTTCTGTGCTGCTGCTGAGAAGCGATCTGTCCGTGATAGTGAAGCGGTCATTTGAATCGCTAACTGGTGAGGCGAAAGACGTGCTACATCGCTCCGCTCGACATCACACCGTGGAATTTATTTGGCCAGGCTCACTGTAAAGAACATCCCTGTAACACGCTTCCGCCAAAGGTGTTTGTTGACTTGCACATGCAGTTCCCACATAGCAGTTGAGTCGCCTGAGGCCGGTGTTTGGGTCTGCTTACTGTAAGAACGTTGCCGAACTATTGGTAATATACTGCGGCAAGTGAGATCACAGTGCTCATATAGTGGAAGACATGCCTGTGGAAAACGTCTCAGAGGAATCTGTATGTCCATTTATATTACAAAAAAGAATTTGGCAAGGAAACAGAAAGAACATCCTCTCAGATTAGAAATACTTTATAATATTCCGTACTGAAGACAGAAAATTTGTTTACTACAAAACCAGACTACGCTAAGAATAGTTGCGCTTACATCTCGATAGAAATTGTCCTTTCAATCTCCTGTCCTGCCCTGTGTGCAAACAGAACGCTGCGAAAATTTAACCGACTCAGGAAACAAATGGTTATACAGTGACTACAAAGAGGCTTAAAATACGGCACAATTTTAATAAATGATGAAAACTTCCAAGGTGAGACAATAAAACCATCATTCACCGCCGTTTCGTGAAACTCAGGTGGCCGCAGTTTTCCAGGAACGATTGGTATAGCGAGAGAAATGCAAAGATGTTCAGTGGTGGTGTTCAGGCTCCTCTATTTCGGAGTTCACGTGATCACGCTGCTTTCAGTTCAGGCTCCTCTATTTTGTCTGCAAGATTCTACCAATAAATTGAGCTGTCCAGCTCTTCATCGTTTTTTCTTCGGTAGACGGCACCTCATGTCCTTCAAACTAATTGCTTTGCGCTTTGTCACGTACCCGCACACTCTCTTCCTGCATTTGATTCCATATAGTGTATTTGCATTGTTTTTGTGGCGCTGTTTACTCGTTACTTACCTTATGCTGCCCTATAAAATTCTCTGAACAAATATTCAGCGCAGACAGGCAAGTATTGCGCAAGTTGTTGTGATGAATACAGTCTTTTTCAGTTCTGAAGTAATTATTTTACTTATTTCGTCTTGTTGTTGATGATCGAAGTGAAATGCATTTCTATGATGTTGTTGAATTCTTTTCATGGCTCAAGAAGAGAATTTTAGAATTTTGTGATGTTATAGTTCCTGCGCATGGGATTTCAGTAGTGCTAAGGCACTGCGTGCACATACGCGGCTTTTGTTCCAGTATAAGGATAAATGTACAAGGAAACGTGAGGTTCTGGAGAGATAATTAATATAATATTGAACTTGATTTCTCTTTTTTTGTGAAACAAATAAACGTTTTTAATTCCGGATGTCTCACAGGCAAGATGCCTTATATTTGCTTTTTAAATAGACAAAGTGCGATGCCCACCACTCAAGCATATCTTTGAGCGTATGGTCGTTTTGGAGAAGCGCCGAATATCCCTATATAAGGCGTTTTACAGCAGTAACAGGTGTCTCAGTAGCCTCATAGGTTATGAATTTTTGTCCATGTATATTGATATCGAAAACTAAATAATTAGAGTTTGTTCTCGTGCCAGCATCGGTACTGCGAGGTGATACATAATAATAAAATGCCAACTGTGGCTGTGTACTCCATTAAACGAGGGAGTAATTTTCACTCCCGCTTATGAGGGGACACTAGCTTTAAGTTCCATCAATTTTCGGTAGGGCATACAGCTTCAGATTGCATCTTCAAGTAAAAAATTTGTAGGCAGCTACCAGAAACTAGTGCATTGAGCACACCTTGCCCGTGCTGATTTGGTCTTGGAGCGCCATTGAAATTATTAGAATTCCACAGCCTTTCGCATTTCGGTTCAGATTTGGGTAATATTACAAACGTGCCAAATAATGAACTCAATTTAAGGGTTTAGCCATTCAATGATCGCCATCGACATTAACATGCAAATATCAATTCAGCCATCCTGTGCTATTGGAAGAGCCCTACGGTAAGTATTTCTGTGCTTGTACTCAGGAACACTAAATATAAAGTATTTAACTTGTTGCGGTTACTGAGCGCCTTTGAATATCAGAATTAGCTTCTACGGCGAATAAGCTGTTACGCTGAATTCAGCATTTTTTTTGTTAGTTCACACTCAAGCTGAGAATACCAAGTTATTTATCCAGACAACTCCAAAGCAATAATTTCACCTGCCGCGAAAGATATCAACGACATTGTGGACTTTATGGCCCTGCGTTTTAATGATATTTGAATGCACCTCTTTTCAACTACGCCGAGATGTTTCATTATAGGCAAATGTGCATAGACTGCCCAGGGGGAAAAAAATGCGTGTAATAGCAGGTGCACTACGTTCGTGAAAAAAATACAAAAAAATTGCCGAGCAGAACAATCATGGAATGGAAATGCACAAGAATCGTACAATCGCTTTTGTTAGATCTAGATCGACGTATTTTTGTTTTGTTTGTAAAAAGCAGAACTCTTCGGTTGGAGAGCCGCGTAGGTCCGTCTTTAATGACCCGTGCACTGGCATTTTCGGCAAGCGGAAGCTCTTCTCGTGGTGCGAGACAAGATGGACTGCAAACGACTGCGCAGGATCCGATAAGGTTTCCCCTTTTGAATGTTATGCCCCTTCTGTTTCCTTCGTGGCTCCTTCCTTCCTGTGTTCCTTGCTGTTCGTATAGCTTTCTGACTCTTTAGCACGGCAGTCGGAGGGAAGTCAGCATAGATGATTTACTGCCCCCTCGTGTCTTTGGACCCTGAACGATGAGAGCGAATTGCGCAGTTTCCTTTTCTGCCAGCCTGGACAGTTGCACATTTTGTTAGTATTCCGCGTAGCATAAATCAGTCCTTGAGCACGTGAGCCCCGCTCGGCTCTGACTCCCGTCACCTGGCAGAGGGAAGGAGTAGCAATAGCATCAATAGTTGCTGACCCGGCTTCTTCCGACACCTCCGGGCCTTTGACTTTTAACTGTTGTCTTCTTTCTCCCTTTATTCTGTCTTTTTACACCATTCGCACACTGGAGTTAGGTAAAGGTTTTACACGGCTACTGCACTCACGTTTGTAGCAAATACATTAGTGGCTAAGAAGGCGTACTCATCTGCGCCGAGGGGCGTCCAGAGGATGGAACTTGAGATGGCGTACGGTAAGCCTGATATTGGTATGACCGCCGAAAGCTAAAGAAGATCGGGAAGTACGTTTAAATATCTGGTTAATTACGGAATGACCACTTATGAGAGGTGAACCTTGCAAAGTGAAGTAGCGAAATCAGAAACGACCAAGGCTGGGATGTTAGGTTGAAAGCTTTCTAATCCTTGCCCATAGTTATCTGCACGAGAAGAATGTATTCTTTCACATATGCTCACTAAAAATAAACGAAAAGGACTGTTTCCTGCAAACAAGACTACCTAACAGGAGCTACGTTTCTGATCAATAAGCAAGCATAGCTGCTTCTTTGAGTATTGTAACATTCACTTACGTCGTTAAATTTCACATCCCACATCCACTGCTGGTTCTTTTCATGATGTTACAAAACTGCAGGAAAACAGTAAGTTTCTGGGGTTGCTTTTAAATTACGTTTAATTTTAAATGGGCAGAACAAAACAAAATACATACAAATATTAAGGGGAAGAGTGAGTGGAAAGGATCGGTGCGTTAGGAAAGAATGCATTGTTCACAAGGTACATAGATCACGGTGGTGGAAGGCTATCCAACGGTAAGGCGTGTATTCTACAGCTCTTTGAGCGTTAAAACCGCTCAAAAGACGGGACACAGTAAAGGGGCAGAGCACGGTCCCAATGTCTTTGTCACGTCTTTTTCGCAGTTCTTCTGTTCCAAGGATGGAGTACCATTTGTCTCCACCGCACTGTTTTGGATTATATTGCTCTCATTTTTCCAGATCCTTAGTTTTTAACGGAAGATGCAAATCACATCGAGTTAGGACAGTACGGCGAACAAGCAGGGAGGGAATGGCATCCAACACCGTTTTCTTTGGAATGAACACGAGCTTTACCACTAGGGAGAGTTCCGAAACTTATTGCAAGGCCTTCGTGCTACACTACCAAAATGAGCCCTTTTGTTGAACCATTTGTGACGTTTTTTCAGTCTATTTTGGTTCTGCATTTATCTACGCAAATGCCAATTTCAACATGCTGCGGCGTCTCACTTGTTCAGGATGATGACGACATAAGGAACATTCGGGTAAAATGCGTTGCGGTCTTCGTCGTATATCACCTCAAAAACCCTTTAAATACGTATTTCACTGTCCTTGAAGCATCCCCACATGGCGCAGCGCTAGGTGAGCTTGCTTTGCACGCTATTATTTAAAACACCTTCAGTATATGCGCAAAAATAGAGTAGTCGTTATCTGGTCCTCGTGTTATGTTATGAGGTGAATTGGGGTGAGCAGGTGCAGCCACGTCTCTCTTTGTAGAGGTGGCGAATTAGTGCTCACGGCTAAAGCCCAGCTTCGCTTCGAACTAGAGATCCGCTCGTCAAAGGCTCGTTAGTAACATTCGCGGCATCTCTGCCTTAGACATCGCACACGGCTGCGGATATTCGCGGCCGCTAAAGAGTTCTTGATTGCGGTATGCAGACGAACCTACTGAACGCACTGAGTTCTGCCAGTCCTTTTCTTGTACTTAGTTTCTCGCTTTAGAAAGGCTGTGTGATTCGCCATGATTTGTGCAGCTAATGATGCGAGCATCTCCGAGTTCCCATATGAAAGGAAAGGGGTACGATTAATTCTCCTTTTTTATTTTCGTTGGTGGGATTGGTCCTACTAGCCTAAAGCATTGCAGCTAGTTGTGATATTAGCCTATATATGTTTAATAAAAAATTCGCTGTGGCTTAGCTTGGTTAAGCCCGGTAATTGCGAAAGCAATATCCGTACCTATGCCATGGTACAGCTAGTAGTGTAGCTGGTTTTGGTGCTTGTGGTGATGCATCGGTTATACAATCCAATCCTATCCAATTCATTCCAATTCAATCCACTCCAATCCAATCCAATGTAGTGCTATCCAATGCAATCCAATCCAATGCAATCCACTCCAATGCAATCCACTCCAATCCAATGCAATCCAATCCAATGCAAGCCAATGCAATCCAATTCAATCCACCTCAATCCAATCCAATGTAATGTAATCCAAACCAATGCAATCTAATCCAATCCATTTGAATCAAATTCAATCCAATGTAATCTAATCTAATCCAATTCAATCCAGTCCAATCAATCCAATGTAATCTAATCCAATATAATGCAATCTAATCCAATCTAATGCAATCAAGGTCAAATGAAAGTCAATGGTGGTCACCGCCGCGGCAAGATGGTGGTCACCGGCCGCGGCACGGCAAAGGCGTGAAAGTGCAAATAGTATTGCTTTCGCAATAAAATCAAAATCGTCACCCCCTCAAGCATGTGATTAGCTTGTGATCAATGAAAATGACGCATTCCACTGGAAAGGATGATAAAGGAGGGGGTTTGAGGAGCCAAACCTGTTTTCGTTTGAGGGACGTTAGCTTGTGAGGCCTTGAGTTAGGTTAAAAGAATTCTCCACTAAAGAGCGCAACTTTTGACGCCCGATTACTGAGGAAAAGCGCCGATCAAAAGTTGAACTTTGACCTTTTGGATGGTTCTTGCTTTTGCATATAATGTTTTTTTTTGTCTCTTTTACGGTCTGTTTACACCAGTATGAAAGTGTAAATATATGAAATAAGACTTTAAGACAATTAGATGCACAATTTCTTTTTTATTTTTCCTCTAATTATTGTTTCTTTTTATCGTCTGTTGGACTGATGGCCTGGGGTGCTACAGCATCGCATTTTCTGCAGCTAAATTTTAAGGTAAAGCCGTACCCACGGCTATGTCGATTATTTCTGTGGTCTCCAAACAAACAAAAGGAAAGAAGCAACTTCCAACAATTCGTTCATTTCGCCCGTATACGTTCTAAATTTGCAAATATGTGCGCTGCTATTGAGTCCGAAGTCAGTTTATTCCAGCATCGTTTTACGAGGCACCAAAAGCGTTTTGATCGTTGCCGTAGTAAAGATCGAACGCATTTTTTTAGCTCTTTTGCTACGGCGCGAAAAAATACCTTCTTTGATAATTCTTTTCCAGTGCATAATTTAAGCTTCTTGTAAACCTTACTAACTCTTGCTTTTCTGGGGCTCTAATGGTCCTTATTTTGTATCTATGCTCACTAGTAGAATAGAATTCCATTCAAATTAGTCGAGAATATTATACTCAAATACCTTAGCAGTTTTTTTTGACACGAATGAAATAATGAGCAACAGACAACATGGTTTCCGGCAACGTTTTTGCACTACTACACAACTAATTGATACCGTACATAATCTAACGAGAACTCTCGACAGTGGCGGTCAGGTATATATAATTTTTATAGATTTCTCGAAGGCGCTTGACAGGGTTCCTCATTCTAAATGAATAACTAAAATGAAAGAAATAGGTATCCCTTCCCATATCATCGCTTGGGCTATGTCATATTTACAAAATAGAAAACAATATGTGGAAATTGATGGCAACTTCTCCCACTTCCTAGATGTTCATTCAGGTGTTCCTCAGGGCTCAGTCTTGGGGCCTGTTTTATTTAATATTTACATTAACGTTCTGTTAGGCGTTCTGGAACTAAGCACGTCGGCCAGGTTAGTTATTCGCCGATGACTGCATTATTTTCAAAAGCATTCATTTTGTATCTGATCAACCTGTCCTAAATTCCAACTTGCAGCTTCTTGCAGACTGGTGTAACAAGTGGGTCATGACAATTAATTATGAAAAAACCGTTTACTTATGTGCCACGAATAAGATCAACAAATGGAATTTACGTATGCCATTGGAGACAACATAATTGGTCAAGTGGAAGAATACAGATACCTCTGTATCTTAAATCTGATCTTTAACATCTGATCTTAAATGGTCATCCCATATCTCCAACATCTGCACCTTTCCAAGAAAAAAGGTAGGCTTCTTAAAACATAAATTAGGCAATTCTTCAAGCGTACTTAGACTTCAAGCGTACAAATCAATTGTTAGACCTACTCTTGAATACGCCAGAATAGTATGGAACCCATACACCAAAACCAACGTAGAGAAATTAGAAAAATCCAGAGATGAGCAGTAAGGTTCTTATATAACCGGTATAAGCGAAGGGACTCTCCGTCCGCCATGTTACATCAGGCAGCCCTTAAGCCATTAGCTAGAATAAGAAAGGCTGCCCGGCTGCGTTTTTTTTTTCACTCTTTGTATTTTCACAACCTAGGCATTCAGCCATAGGACTACTTGGAAATGGACACAACCAGACCATCAAGACATAAACATAGTCATAGCATCAGGCCAAAATTTGCCCGCACGAATTTCGACAAGTGTTCATTTTTTCCAAAAACAATATCCGACTGGAATTTTCTCCCTCATGATCCACCTCTCCTGTCTTCAACCATTTGAGAGCCTACATATCTGAGTGTATGGTTGGAAATAATGATTATTTATTAGCAGTGCATAGCGTGCTTCTTTGTCTATGTGCCTGTGTTTCGGTAGTGTATTTGCTTTGTAACCTTGTTTATTTTTGTTAATATATTTTCTTGTCGTGATTTGTAGCTTCACCATTGTGGCTGATCCTAAGGTATAGTATTTACTAACAAATGTATATACGCTCTCCTGCTTGGACCGATTCGGCCTGCAGTATTCTCTAAATAAATAAACAAATAAATTTTTTGTATTGTATTGTATTGGGTTTAATGGCGCGTAAGCAGCTAAGGCTATCATGCGCCAAGCTCAAGGTATAGGATATTTCTTTTATGCAGATTTTTGCTACTATGTGAAAAAATGGTGTAGAGGGTAAATGAATAAAAGACGGTGCGCAATGTGTTGTTGCTATGCTTAATGTTGCCAAATGCTGGTAAATGAAGCCTAAGCACTAATATTGGTCACTGAAGCAAATAATGAATGCGAGATATTACAGAATTCTGGGAAAGAGAAAAACTAAAATCAAGAGCCGCATTGGTTTGATACGAAAAAAAAATAATGAGAAACATAGCCTGAACATGGAATGGGACAGAAGGGGAAGAGGAGAAAAGTTAAAAACAAGATCATGAATGCGACCCCAAGTAGTGAATACTTCCGTAGGCAGAAATGAACTTGACTACAACAGATCCAACGGTCATGTGATTGTATTACAGATGACAGCGCCAAACGAGAGTAAGTTTTGATACTGACTGATGGAACCACTGATTTTGGAGAGTAATTTCAAGAAAATCCTTTCGTGCATTTTTGCACGCTAACAACATACTAGATACTGTTTTATTTTTAAGAAAAATACGATGAAAGTCATGCGTCATCTATTTTGATTACCGCAGCATTACCACGGTTTTCATTTATATCCTCACGCTATCGCTGTTCCCAACAAGTTCGCTGGGCGAAGCCAACTCATGTCAAATATATTTACGCGACAAGGAATGTGTATTTCTACAGCGTAGCTTACCCATGCGTCCTGCGGGAATGCCAGAACCTCCTCCGGACACATCTAATCGACGTGGCCTAAAAACAAAAAAAAACACAAAAAATTCATCATACTTCATGCGTGGAGAAAAAAACAAAAGTAAGCGCAATGGTTCGCATGTCGGTGGCACGAACTCTCTCGGAAATGGCAGCCTTGTGGACGACTGCATAGATGCATCACTTACGGTGCTGCGGTCCCTGAAACAACTAGCTTTGCACCCAACTCTGCCATCGCGGAACCCACTGTATCTTTCATTTTCAGAACCCTAAAAGCGCTTTGATATACTCCCCCCCGACCACCATCAACCCACTGTTAAAACATCCGAGCAGTTGCATTCCCCATGCCAGTGCATTTCGCACGTAGGAAGCACCTGCGCAGCTGAAGGTAGCGTTTCCTCACGTACACTTTTGCACCGCGCCTCGGAACACTTTTCCCTCCGGGCAGCATAGAAGTGGAATGGGAGGGGAGAGCGCGAAATTGCCAAAGAAAAATAAACACACACACAACAAAACACCCTCTTCCGTTTTGCGCCCCACGCCCATCTCTTCTCACTGTAATATTCTCTGAAGTGTAGCCCCGAGCGTTTTCAGAGAGATGGATACATATTCCCAGGAGCGCGATGCGTGCCCATTGTGTTCGCTAGTGGGAGCGTCCTTTGAGTATCCGCTAGGTACATCGCGGCCCACTTTCCTTTTTTTATACTAAGTTTTTGCCGTTTTCTTTACTTTACTCGCGGCCATCTCGGCTTCTTGCCTATGTGTTCACAGCCCTTTTTTAAAAACGAGCTTGCGACGTGACGAACTACCGCTGCGTACCTCAAGGATCGCTAGGAGCTGGGAAAAAAAAAACTAAAAACTCGGCTGCAGATGTAAATACATAACCGTCAATAAAAGTCGAACAGAAATGTAGATCATCATTTTCTGGACGCCCGAGAACTATGGCAAGAGAAAGAAGTATAAAAAATAGTGGAGGGAGCGAGTTCATTAAAAGAGAAAAAAAGGAAACAGCGTGTCTGTATTCTTCCACAAAACACCATGGCGAACAAGCTCTGGCACAAGAAGCGAGTAAACTTAATGTGCTGTCAAGCGACTCAGAGAGATTGCGCTCCCAGAACCTCCGCTTTGTGCTGTACGAGAGCGGCGCGGCAGCATTCGCCTTTGATGTGGTGGCCGTGGCTTTATTGTGTCTTGTTTTCGGTCCTTCTGTTTGTGTGTATGGAGCGCGAAGATTTGAAAAAGGAAAGAAGAAAGTATCTCCATAAGCAAACCCAGTAACAAAAAAAGGGAGCAAGAAATCTTCCCAAGTCCTTATCAAATTCGAGTGTTTCTTCGGCCGAGGGTGAGAGAAATCATGGCTGCTCT